>NW_027111517.1:980380-992278 GCF_000696795.3 Halyomorpha halys
TTATTTTTATATTCACTATCCTTCCTGTTTCATTTACATTCATGTATCTATCTTTTAATTTATATTCATGTGTTATCTTCTTATGTGTACTTATATTAATTACTTTATTATTAATTTTCTATTATATTTTACACTTTCTGTATCCCCACTCATTTGGTATATTTGGTTTCTTAATCACTTATACACATTGTATCCCATTATATTCCATTCATCTATACACACGGTCAATCAATAATCTTTTTGTAATTTAATATGTTATGTAGTTAAAAAATATGTCGATTCTCATAAATTATCTTTTTGCAGTGTTGTAAAGATATATAAAATAAAATGAGTATTGTTTTAATAATAAGCAACTTAATTTTTGTTTAATGGACCTGGGCTCCTTCAAATTATATTACGAATCTGATTGTTAATTACTGTTTGTTAATCTTATTGATTGTTAATCATAGACTGTAGCAATATATCTCATTAGTATCCTGTAGGTATATTCTTAATTGCATTGAAACACAAACTCTTAAACATCTCAATTTTAGTATAAATGGACTTAGACCATTTTCATAATAAGCGGCTCAATTTGTGAATAAGTTGGTTATTAGAATGACTATATGTTCACTACATGAACACAATATCATTTTCAATTAGATTTCTGGAGCAAGGGTTTCGTTTATTGGAACTGGGATTGGTCTAGACTCATTTCTTAGGCGACGTCCCGTCCACAACTGTACTTGCAAATACACTTTACCGCAGCACCAAATATAAGCATCAGCTAAGAAATGGTGACATTCTTATTTTTGCTTTTTCGAAGGAATTATTATTATTTGTATTTCATTTCAAGGGACACCATATAATGCATGAAATACCCAATGACAGAACATAGACAGTAGCGTCTTGTGTAGATCAAAGGAACATCTTTCAAAACGGGATCATCTTCGAAAAAAAATTATAAATTCATATAACCCTTTTTATAAAACGCTGAGGTGGTATCACGACCTTTGTTGACAGACTAAAGTTTGTCATCGTAGAAAAAAAATATTGGAATGGAATATGTTCAGTGCAAAGTCAAAGTATAGGCCAAATTTTTCACCAGAATTACAATAAACAAAGAGGCCTGTGACAATGAGATAACCTAACGAGATTGTTATTTCATTTTATTTTTGAAGAAATAATAAGTACATCAGGCATACAAAGGACGCGAACCTTATATGACTCGTCCAATCGCTTGCCTTTGGTGATCGTAATCGCTCGTTTTTCCACTAAGAACCCGAAAAGTCCGTGAAGGACATGATGGACATTTCCATGGTGAGGTCAAAGACATGGCAAAGGGATACTGTATAAGTTTGAACGAAAGCGTGATCAATGGCTACAGTTTTATCCTAACTAGAGACGGTAATGGTAAAATTAAAACATTATGGAAATAAAGTCTATCCTCGTACTGAAAGACTCGAAGCGGAGAAATAAGTGAAAATAAGGAATCAAACGTTTTAAAATATGTTCATATGTTTTATTTTATACAGGGATAGAAAACACACAATTGTTAAATCGAACAAAAATAATAATTTTCCCAGCTAAAACATGAAAGCGAAGGATAAAAACCTAAAACAAATTTTAAAATCTGAAACTAAGTTTGAAATAATCCCTGATAATCCTCCGAGGCGTCTGAAAAGAAGATGGCCACGGGATCTTCTAATTTAAATTAATGTTTGAAGTACCACCAATGGGTGGTTCCCTCCCAAGATTTTCAAGTGTATATGAAACATACTACATATTTACCTATTGTATTATTTTGTATAGTTGTAAATTCATTAAATAGATAATTAAAAAAAAAAAGTTTGGAATCAGAAAAAAATTAAAAGCAGCTTACAGCTGTAAAGCATTCAACCGCGAGTTCTACATAGTATGATTAACAAAACGGTTTTTTTTTTCTATTTCTGACCTACGGAAGCATCACACCATAGGTAACCTAATCTATTGTTACCGGAGTGTGAGGGTCGTGTTTTTATTACGTGGGATCAAAAGCCAACCCACATAGGCTGAAATTAAACCGACGCCGCTGCAGACTCTAAGTTGCTAAGGTGGTATCTCAAAACACACGGCTACAAACGGCCTCTAATGATACGAATAAGCCCGTATGGAGCTTGCTAGATCTTAGTGCGTGGGTCTCAGTGGAGTGATAAGTATTGTCCTTACACAAGGCGTTTGGAGATCCCTGCTTCATGACCTTATAGAGAATTCATATGCCTGCTATAACATCACTCCGAGTAATAAAATTCAGAGTATACCGAGGATCATCAAAGAAGCAGGTCAGTTTTTTAATTTCAGGCGGTTTTGAAATATTGCTCGATTTAACTTTCTTAAAGTCTCCTCTTTCCCTTTTAAGCTAATATTTCAAAGAGATATAGGACCGTCGCTCCCCGGGGGTCTTAGCGGGGCGGGTCCAGCGGGGAAGGATTGCCTTTTGTGTATTATGATCTCCTCTTGTGAGGTTGTGACATGTCGTACATCGACCAACCTACTCGCTATAATTGTCTGTTTAAAAAGTCAGATAAGTAAAGCTACCACGGACAGCGGGAGTGGAGGGTTTCACGCCGTTTTTCTATTTCAGGCGCTTTTTAAGTATTGGTCGATTAAATTATCTTCAAGTCTCCTCTTCCCGTTTTAAGCTAATATTTCAAAAGTGATATAGGACCATCGCTCCCCGGGGGTCTTAGCGGGGCGGGTCCGGCGGGGAAGGATTGGCTTTTTTTGTGTTATGATCTCCTCTTGTGAGGTTGCGACATGTCGTACATCGACAAACCTACTCGCTATAATTGTCTGTTTAAAAAGTCAGATAAGTAGGGCTACCACGGACAGCGGGAGTGGAGGGTTTCACGCCGTTTTTCTATTTCAGGCGCTTTTTAAATATTGCTCGATTAAATTATCTTTAAGTCTCTTCTTCCTGTTTTAAGCTAATATTTCAAAAGTGATATAGGACCGTCGCTCCCCGGGGGTCTTAGCGGGGCGGGTCCAGCGGGGAAGGATTACCTTTTTTCAATCTGGTTATAATTGTCCGTTTATAACGTACACATTGGTTATAACACACATATTCTAGGAACATTTGAGTTGTTTGCTATAGCTTATAATTTTGATTTGAGCATATAGTAGATTTTTTTTTACGAATTAAGATGCTTCGTCAGGCATTTTATGCAGAGAAATACATCGGAAGTATTTTTTCAAATTTATATCATTTGAATTTTTCAAAAACTTTCTCTTAGTGTTTAAAAATTTTCCGATATTTTCTCCTTGTAATATATTGGAAATAATTCATTTCAGTCACGTGACTACTCTTTAACGCTGTAGGCGATTAACTCAATTCACATTTTAAGTTAATTTTATAATTGTACTACATTCACAGCATTTTTCTAAAACGAAATATATTAAGCAATATGAATTGTTGATAACAGAGTCCTTGTTAAGATTGGTTTTGATAATAGTATAATTGTGTGTATGATAAAATGTTTAAACATTTCAATCGATGTGAATAATTATACATCAATAACTATTTTTTTGAAATTTATCGAAAGAAACTTTAATTATCTTATTTATTTTTAAAGATAATCATCTTGGGAAAATATCTTGCAACAGGAAAAAAACATTTTTAATAACTTGAACCTAGTGTGCTAACAATGGGTAGTTTTTCTACACGCTTTTATCACTCCATTATAATTGAGATCAAATTTACTGAATGTATTATAATGTACAATTGTAAATTTCAATAAAGATAAAAAAATAACTTTGTCCAATCAATTGTAAGGATAGAAGAAATACAGCGTTATATAATGAATGAATTATAAGTAAATAATTTAGATATTTTAGGTGTCCTGAAGCCCGAAACGTCGGATAAAAAAGAAGTTGAGAGACAAGGATCAAAAAGGTATTTGTGTTTTTAATTTAAGCTACCTTTTCTCAAACAAAAAGTATATATAATCTGTTTATAAATAATAATCTTGAATTCTTATAAAGCGGAACAATTGGCCGTTTCGAAGGGGTCATTCAGTCGAAGTTAAAAGAAGGGGGTTGGAAGAAATGTATGTCAAATTATGGGTCGATAAGGTAGGCCTAAGCAGGCGCGGTGCCCACCCCGTCCTTCCCTACCGAATATTCTCTCCCTCACAAAATACTATAAATTCATAACCTCATCGTAAATGTCCTATAAATGGCTAAAAAGATTTCAATTTCTAATGCTGACATGCTGTCTATAGAACTAATAATCCAACAGAAAAATCGATTTTTAAAATGCCAGTGATCTAATAGCAGGCGGCTTCCGATTCACATCATTATTAATCTTCAATTACCACCTTACAGAGGACTATAATTAAATAATAATAGAGTGCGAAATCTACTTTATTTATGAAGAACTCTATCTGATTGTATCCAAGTTCTCCTAAGAAAGAAGTTTTAAATAAAATCACAAATCAATCGATTTTATAACCGAAATTTTCTTGGTATGTAATAGTTAAAAAGAAACGTTTTAATAACATTTTGTAGCGTACTAGAATTGGAGATACGCTATTATATGTGAAATATAATGATAGAGAAACTCGTAAAAAACATTAAAAAAAAAAAATGCTTTTAAATGATTCAACAAGGCCAAACAATGGTCTATAACAAAGTTCCACTGATTGGACCGAATGAATAAAGAGGTGAATTTTTAATGAAAACAAAAAAATATATGAATTCACAATAAAATTGAGTAGAATGAGATAAAGAGAAAGATTTGAAGAATCAATATTTTTTTCTAGACCCCCAAATGACACCAGGATCGCCCCCCCCCCACTAAACCAAAAGCCTTTGAAGATATTTTTCTATTTTCTGCTCTGAAAGGAAGCTTTGTTCGCATTATCCATTTACTTCTCTTTAAATAAATCTAAGGAGCCATTTAGAATTTTTTTTTTTTTTTTTTTTTTTTTTTTTAATTTTGTCATTATTCTATCGCGGTCCTTTTATTCGTTTGCCGTTAAAAGATACGGCTCTCTAATTACATAAACCGGTTTTTAGTTGTAAAATAATTGGAAATATACACGTTTCATTATCGCATGGTTCTAAACTAGTAATACATCCATTATTAAATCAAAATATAATTGTGAAAAATCATTTTTTCACTTATATAAATTTAAAAATATATACAAAATAATTCAATTTTACGCTTTGTATTACCATCGCCTTCATTTTCCATTGGCTGCAGCTGAAATGTTAACCTGAAAATGATTCAATTAGATGTGGCAGAATACTTGGTATAGAAATGTATCAAAACTATTCTATTGTGTTGTGTGGTCATAATTACATGCTCAATGACGAAAATTATCTAATAAATTTATATTCGAAACAGGATACTTGTGTCTTATTTTTTTATTGTATATTTCATTTTTTTTTTTTTTTTTAATTTTTTGTATATAACTCTAAGGCACTAAATTTAATTTTCAATATCTGTTATTTTATTCTAAAAGGACTAGTTCTAGAATAAATAAAGAATATTATTATTATATTTGGTATGAATTATGTTGAAATTTAAGTGAAACTTAACAAAAAAAAACAAAAAAAAAAACTGTATGTAATATATAATAGGAGGAAGATAGTTCGGGTTGCAGTCAATAAAGGTATCAAAATAGTAGAATAATAAAAAATAGATGAAGTTCTGGTGCCAACTATCAAGTTCAGTTGACACCAGAACTTCAGTCTTATCAGTCTTGACGAAGCACTGCAAAGTAGGACGAAACGTTGGTTAACAACAGATAGTTTTCTTTTACTATTTTGATACCTTTATTGACCGCCACTCTGACTATCTACAATCTACTTCATATAGTCAACTATCTTTTTCCAATATGTAATATACTATGTATATATTTAAAAATATATACATATATTTATGTAGAGTAGTACTATACAATGTTTGATGCGCTGGATAATGATGTCATTAACGGACTGAAATCATGGTCGAAATAAAATAATGATGCGGTTATTTTGCCTCTTCAGCTCAGTACCTTTGAATACGATTTTATTTTAATCAAATCCAGAAGAAAATTATCGAGTTGGATATATCTATTCTATGTATAAGAGAAATAGTTGCATTATAGATTACTATTTTCCGTCCTCAGAGAGCAGATTAGAATTGATTTTATTTAGGGTATAATTCAGTTCGTTCTGTTAAAATAATTATTGTTCGTTCCTGACCGGCATGGATGGGTTCTCAGATTGAACCTAAAAAACACAGTATATAAATAGATTATACACTTTTCGATTCACTTCTTGAGTCATAAGCTGCGATGACGTGGAAGAAATGTAATTTTTGTTTATTCAATCGCATAATAAAACGATCGGCAGAAAAGATAGGTAAAATTAGATCGAAATGAAAAACTGACTGCTAAAAATAGAAATTCCCTGTTCTAAAAGGGAATTCACAATTTGTGGGGTTAGTAAAAAATATATGAGGCTTCAACTTCTAATCGGGCGGGCGATGTTTATAAAGATTCATATTTCCTTCAAAGCTAAATGCATTTTAAATTTTCACACATTTCGGTCACGGAACCTTTGTGCTTTTCATTTATTCATGGGAGAACGATTATAGAAGGCCTAAAATTAGCTTGTTTTGACATATCAGTCCATTGCGAAGTTTTAACCTTGCGTTAATGTTTAAATGAACGGTGAAATGTTTAGTTAAATCTTCAAAAGAATGAAAATCTCCGATCAAATAAATATTTATTCCATTCACTGCAATTAAAACTCATTTCTTTTCCTTATTTCATTTCTTTTAGGGATGAATTTAATAATATTTAAAAAAAAAAAATGTGATTTATATGCTTAAATGTTGCGAGAAATTACAAATGATAAATAAGGGTATTAATTACGAGTAATTTTAATCTCAGAGACTTAGGATTTTCGTATGGAAATTTGAAAGTGCACTATTATAATAAATACCCCTAATTTTAGAGATTAACTCTAATTTTATCAATATAAAAAAATCATCGGTTATATCCTACGCTAAATAAATTAAGACATCCCCCCAAAAATGTTTACACATTTATACAACTTTTCAGATATATGTGAAAAAAAATGTCTTTTATTTGACCAAATAAACATATTTCCAGTTTTGACGCACAAGAATCTTCGTTAAAGGATCAACTAATGATTCATTCTTATGAAATCATTTTTATTTTCCGAAATAGTTCGGTAATTGTTGTCTATTATATGATATTTGGAAATTTGGATATTCTATCCTCAAGATATTTTATTGAAAAGTACCTTAGATGCATCAGAATCGCCAAATTAATGATTTTAATTGTAGAATGGCTGTTAAATTATATTAAGAGTATATTTGATTCTTATTTTTATTCAGTTTTGACAATAATATCATCAAAACATTATTCAGGATCTTCTGTTTTAAGTCTGCACATATTTATTAAAATGACTCATTGTAAAACGTTTGTCCAAGATATATTAATGAAAATTAAATATGAAAAATCGTCAAAACTTCTTTAATTTTCTTATTCCTGGGTAATATTTCGTGGATGATAAAAAATAACGACAAAATTATTAAAAAAACGGCTTATGAAAATACAGGACCGCGATCTATGACTCAGTTTTTTTGCTAGAGGGCAATTATTAGCCATCATAATAAAGAATGATATATAGGACTATTTTCCAACAGAAGTATCATTACTAAAATGGTATAAATTCGCTGTTACTAAAGTTCATTAAACATTAAAATCGACTATAATGTTTATTACATTCGGAATTGTATTCAAACAATTGATAGGTCGTTCATTTTCGAGTCGCTGGACGTTAAGATAATGAAGGAGTAGATTCGAAATGGTTTCTTGTATTGTATTTTGTACGTATTTATAAGTTGTTTCATTCAAAGCGTTAGTTATTTATGTAATTTTAAAGCATTATTAACTACGAAATTGGGATAGAAAAAATTCTCTTCTTTCCTGCTGTTGGTATAAATTCATACAGGTTTATAAAAAACTAAGGAAGTGGAAAATGTCTCTAATTTTTTTTTATTCGTATCACTAGCTAGTAATAATATATACAGCAATATAAATTTGAATTCTAAAGTCCCAGGAGACATTCTTTTAATGAAAGTTTGATCTCAAATAACGTTAACAATAAATATCCAGACATTTCCACTTTATCCCTTTATATCTCTTTCCTTTACAATTTAAACGGTTAAACTCCTTATATATCTCTCTCAAACTAGACAGCATTCAAGATATAATTATTCTATTATGAATGAATAATACTTCTGTCAATGTAATAGTTTTATTCTAAGGCGAGTTTTCTTTAATAATTTCAATAACTATAATGCAACTTTTAAATCAAATAAAAAAATAATAATCTTTCGAATACCCATCTGTCTAAATTACATTATTAAACTAATAATCAACAAAATCAAAATTAATTTTATAAATTTCAACATTTCTTCCAGTCTAAAAATTGGTATATTATATACATATACTGGTACTAGAATATACATATATTGGTACTAGAATAACTATATTGTATATAATATACCAATATATGTATACATTTGTTTTGTACATTCTAAATGTTTATCTTCTGCAGTACTAATAAATACATCCTTATATGGCTTAATTATGTACATTGTGCCATTAAGTCCGTGTTATGAGGTAAAAATAACTAAACAAATGTTTGAATTTGATAGTAAACAAAATAATATCAGTCTACATCGATGGAGACATGGCACTCCCTGAGAACAGATATCCCAGATCTTAAATTTGTACATATTTTGTAAACAATTCGATTCAGCAAGATGATAAAATCGAATTATAATAATATTAACAATCTGGTATATATTAAGCTTTTTTGTTAACAATGTCAATTTGAGTGTTTTCAATGGTAGTAGGTAGGCATGCTTCCATATTATCATCAGCTGTGAAATTATGACCACACAACTGATTCCCGCTCAGAAAGGAAGTCCAGTGTTGGCTTGAAGATAAGCTACGACAAAGCAACCATGAATTAATAAGTGTATCAAACAACATTTTAAAGATAACAAATGTAAAATTAAATATATAATAAACATAATATTCTATACATTTCTATCAATCCAGTATTAAGCCACCTTAAAAAAACTAAACAATGATATATAATTTTCAGGAAATGTACAATAACTGACTAATCTAAAACTAAAGCATTGCTAGTAATCTACCCAATAAAAGCTTAATTCAAAATTATAAAGTATATATTAAATTCTACAGTTGATGCACTCGATTGCCAAAGAATAATCACTGAGTGTGATTATTACAGTAACTATGAGGATGATTTGATTCTGAGACTTTACCTGATTTTCCGAGTTGAGTAGCTTGAGTTGATCATTGATGAGACTGTATTTGGCCGATTCCTCTTTGCGTAAAGCCCTTTCTTTTTTCAATTCTGGACTCCAAAATGTCTTGATACTGTGCATACTGGAGCCCAATTTTTGATTAGTCAATTCTAATTCTTTCTTCAAATTGGCCAATTCTCGCTGTAGGTCGGTGTTCTGGTTCTGGAGCTCGCCCAGGTAACTGCCCCCGTCCCTACCAGACATCATGTGAGTGTTTGGGGACTGCCGAGCCGAACGGGGCCCGTAGAGATCTTCCTCAAGATAACCTCCACGTTCCATGCTCCGTTCTCGAGGACCTACCCTGTCCAAAGAGCGATCCCTGATCGGCATGAATTCCCTATCCTGACCTTCCGGACCCGTCCCTCCCGCGCGATCTAATGATTGATAACGGACTGACATCGGATTCCCTCCCATCGGCCTACTGGCACTTCTAGACCTGTGATGTGATCCGCTTGAAGCCATACTCCTCCCCCTGTCCTCCATCATAGGACTCCCTAAATCCTCCTCACCTCTATAATATTGCCCGCTCATGGGTTGATAACCATGATGTTCCGGCGATGTATTTCCTGAACGCGGCCTACCTTTTCTACCGACCGGACTTCCCCTGCTTCCTCCGGCAGGATAATTCCTCGAAGGAGACCTGTCGACGGTTGGTAACTCCCCTAAACGGCGGGCGCTCCTCGGTGATCGACTCCCGCTTCCACCTAAGTTCTGGCCGTAAGGTTCCCTCGACATGATCGACTGGCCTCAGGCGCGCCTAGCATGGTCAGGTCCAACCTGACTGGCGCGCTCACTCTCCTCCACCTCCCCACCACCGTTTTCTCGGGCCTGCGCTCGGCCTTTTCTCTTGATCAATGAAACTCTGCCGTCCCAGTTAGCGGGATTTTATTTTCGCCCCTTTCTAAACTTACACTTCACCTACTCTAAGATAGCATATTCGAATGCAAAATTTCATTTAATTTTGAATAAAAATCAGTCACTCATAACCTAATTTCTCTCAATCAATCGAAAAAATGGTCGAAAAAACGGTGGCTGTGCGTTATTGCAGCGCCACGCTCTGACTAGTGCTGCATTCATAACTTAACCCACATCACAGATCTATCGATGGTGAATGGAAATTACTACGAGCCCTTATTCATTTTTAGGCGGACGCTAAGTCATTCAAAGTTCGAATTATCGGTCGTAAGGGATGATAAATGCCAGTAATGAGTTATTCGTTTATTCACCTGATAATTTGCAAGAATTTTAATGATGTTATATCTTTGAGGATTTGATAATAATAATTGGTGATATAATGAATATCAGATAAAACTGATACTTGATCTGTTCAATTGATAACTTCATCGATGGACCGGATCATGGATGGGCACTTGGTTTTTCCTGGCTGTTGCTGTTTAAATGAGTGTTCCTGGGAGTGGGGGAAGAGGGAGGGTGGCACCCCCTTACCTCACACGCTCAGATTAACTTTTTATTACACCCCCTTCCCCTCCCCTAGCTACAACCTGTCTTCAGGGTTCTATTTATTCCCTCTGGGAGCAGATATACCAACCCCGTCTTAATTTTAGTAATAATTTCTTTTTCGAATTTTTACTTCCTTATATATTAATTTTAATTTTAATGAAATGTGTGTAGTGTTTTCCTTCACTAATTCGATCTTCCTTGTTAGAATATATTGATAAAATTTATTGATATAGGTTTTATTGATTATATTAAATATGGCTTAGATTTTTTAAAGAATCTTTATTTCCACAACAATATATTTTGTTATTAATATATCAGTCTAATCAAAAATATATCTTTATTATTATTAGTGGTAATATATTTATATGTATTATAATGACTTGAAGATAATACAAAATCGTTTTGAAAATTTATAGTTTGAAAAATTCAATGAGGAATACAACGATCAGGATTTTCATTTATTTTCGTTTTAAAAATTAAATTATATAATTTAAGGAATTCTATTATTTATAAAATAAGTTAATTTTATCAAAAAATTTGCTGCAATAACTCGGACATATTCGTAATTTGTGTATAGTACAACTTTTCGTTTTTGAGCTAGGCTTTCTACATACAAACACAGAGATGGATTATTAACTAAGCCTAAATTTTAACAAAAAATTAAAAATTACTTATTTAAATTTTTAATCAGATCTCCAAAATAATTCCTCGGCTAGTTCATGTATTCATAATTAAATCTATTTTATTATTGAATTTATCTGTAGGTAGAAATAAATAAATAGAATTAAATGTTAATATTTTTACATTGAATCTTTTTTTTTTTAATGTTTTCTTATATATTATTCGGCAAACTACAATGTAATATTTTAATTGTTATATTTCTTTTTTAAATTACCAGATCGGGCCGATTATTACTTTTTAACCACATATTTATTTTTCTTTGACAGTTTATTTATTGGTTTTTTTTATAATAATAGATAATGTGAGGGTTTAGTCTAGTGCAAAATACACCCCTAACTATTCACAATGATAAATAGATAAAAATAAATTATTAAAAA
>NW_027111517.1:992914-1000515 GCF_000696795.3 Halyomorpha halys
TAAATTAGAAGGTCCCGTGCCCATCTTCTTTTCAGACGTCTAGGAGGATTATTAGGTCGTGAAGGAGAAGCCAGGCTAGAAACGAGTTGGTTTGGGTGGTTGGGAAGTTTATTATGGAAGGATTGGTATCTGGTTCTGGCCAAATCGGCCCTATTGCTTTTAAAAATTAATAATGTTTATTTCTCTATCTAATAGTTTCTAATATAAAATTAAATATATAAAAAAAAAGATTCATTTGTGAATATGAATGGTTGATTTAAGAATGGTCGTATTGTAATGAGATGAGTAATAATAGTAAGGCCTAAGCCTCGATGCCGATGTCACCAATCGCTCTCTACATATATCCTTCCAGTGATGCCCCTCCAAACCCAATTCTACTAAATCAGTTTTAACGCAATCCTCCCATCTAGGTTTCGGTCTACCTCTTGGCCGTTTACCCGTCGGTTAAGTGTTTATTAACATTTTAGGGATCCGCTCGTTACTGAGCATACAAACTTACACACCCATCTTATACGCCGCAATGCTTTAACTTGAATTATATTTCCGGGTGTAGGTCCCTTTATTCGGGGTAGTCTTCTAAATTCTCCCGTTAATTCATCCTGTCCGAATATTTTACTTAATAATTTATTTTCGAAAACCTTAAGGCACTGTTCATCTTTTAGTGTAAGAGGTCACGTTTCGCATCCATAAAGAACAGTGGGAAGGATAATAGTTTTGTGAATACTAATTTTCAAGTTTTTCGAAAGAAGGCGCGAGCTAAGCAGTTTCGAAATAATAACAAGCATTTCCCGCCTTCAACCCAGCTTTTATTTCCTCATCAATTTCGTTTTTTCTGGTTACCGTAGAACTTAAATACTTTTTTTTTCTTTCTTTTTTGTATTTATTTAATGTGATTTACAACTGTACAAATAATAAATACAATAAGTAAATATGTTGTATGTTTCATATACACTTGAAAATCTTGGAAAGGAACCACCCATTGGTGGTACTTCAAGCATTAATTTAAATTAGAAGGTCCCGTGCCCATCTTCTTTTCAGACGCATCGGAAGATTATCAGGGATTGTTAAGGATGAAAGATTAAGAATTAATGGGTATGGATTTTGGAATGAAAATACACATAACGTAATAAGGAGCATCGAGGATTTTACGTAGGATATTGGATTGTAAGGATTGGATGGGGGAGGAATTTGGTGGTTTGGTGGAGCCCCAGACCTCAATTCCAGATGTCCAAATTGGTCTGATTATCGTAGTGTATACTAATGTTTTGCAGAGAATGGGAAGTTTAGAGCGTTTGCCAAGTAAGTGTTGTAGCAATCGGAATCTACGAGCAGTTTCTTGTCGTTTCAGTCTTGTGTGTGGATTCCAAGTAAGTCTCTTGTCTAGATGGAGTCCTAAGTATCGAATCTGTTCAACAGGCGTTAGTAGAGTATTTAGAAAGGATTCTGTAGGACAGGAGGGTAAAGGTTTACGACGCAGAGTATAAGTGAACTGATGGGATTTGTCAGGATTTATTTTGATTCTCCAGTTTTGACACCATTCTTCAATAGATGTTAAGTGTGTCTGTAGTGTTTGTGATGCATTAGTTGGGTAGTTGTTTACAGACAGTATACATTTAAAAGAGGAAAAGAGAGAGGAGTAGGCTAGGTTATGATTTACTTTAAAGGTTCTATCAGAAAGGTAGGAGCGGATTATAAGGAAATATGTAGGGGGTAGGAATTGACGAAGTTTATAGAGCAGACCTGGATACCAGACTAGATCAAAAGCTTGTTCAACATCGAAGAAGAATCCCGTGCAGTACATTCCGCGCTCCAATGTGGAAGATATGACATCAACCACTCGATGACTCTGTTGTACGGTAGAATGGGATGTTCTAAACTTAAATACTTAAACCTATCTACATGTTCAAACGTATTTCCTCCTACATCTATGTTACCGAAATAGCTCTCGTTTCTACTGCTAACCATGTATTTTGGTTTATCCATATTTATTTCCAGACCTAGTTCCTTACTGTAGTTTATTAACGCGGTTTTATTTAGTTCTATAGTTTCCCTGTTCTCATCCAATAATACCAAATCATCAGCATACCCAAGCACCGGTATTTTACCACCCAAAGTAAAACCCTTTCCTTAATGAAATTAAATTAATTCGAGTTAAATTTATTCGTAATAAAATGAAAGAAATTAAAATTAAGTATAGAATAGTCTAGGTTCTGAAAAATAAGAAAAAGTGCTTTTTTTGTTCTATTTTTTTTTTTGTAATATTTATTTTAGATATTTAAACCTTGAAGGGGGAAAATTACCAATTAACAAAAAAACTGAGAAAAAATAAACTTTAATAAATATTTCCGACAGTTGTATATTTGAAAATAGATTTTTATAATGTATCTGTGGTGAGAGGAAAATGTTTAAAAATGGTCAATGAAACAGGCCGAAATGTCATCAAAAAAATTATCATAATGTTTTGTAATAAAAATGTGTGGTCCAAATGATTTTTTTCCTCAATAACTTTGATATTTAATTATTTATTTTATTAATTTGTATTAATAATGTTTTGTATTAATTATACAAAACATTATTAATACAAATTAATAAAACGATTTATTTTATTAATTTGTATTAATAATGTTTTGTATTAATTATACAAAACATTATTAATACAAATTAATAAAACGATTTATTTTATTAATTTGTATTTAATGATATTTACAACTGTACATAAAAATTCATCCAGTAAATTTATGTAAGATCATAATGGAGTGATACAGGCATGTAGAAAAACTACCCATTGGTGACACTATAATAATATTTCAACAATAAAAGGTCTCGAGGGTATCATTTTTTTTTTCTTTTTAATATTAAAATTAAAAATCTGGCGGGTTGAAGAAACTCCTAAGGAAGGGTATAAAAAAGGTTGCTTATACGCAAATGTTTTGAGATGTTTTATACTCAGTCCCTAGATTTGGCAGTGAGTGGTAGCAGCATATGGGGAACGATTAAGAACTGGCAGTTTTTGCGAGCGCAGGTGTCCCAGCGGATCCCAGAGGAAGAGTATGGCTCCTACGGGAACTCTATTTCCTAATACACAAATTGGAGTGACTAACACGGATGGATTAGGTACCCTTTTTTACCGAGAAATCTGTATATTTAGCTTTAAACCACATTGGTCACCCAAATCGAGATTAATTTGCAGTCATAAAATCTATATATGAGTTACAGTTAGCTGTTACTGCGATATCAGCTGATCGATGTCTATATAAGCGGACGGAGTTTGCCAATAAAGTTAGTAGTGAACAAGCTATCCAGAGTGATGTATCGATTACCCCTTTTTCTTTTTGTATCATTTGGATCTGGAACAGTCTTAATTGGTGCCGAAACCCGGGAACTTTGGATACCAGAACAATTTTTAGACTAAAGAAAAAATTTTCTTTTTTTTTTTTCTTTCTACTCTCTGAATAATGGCCGTTAACAGAATATTGAGAGCGGCAGTTCTAAACATCGAGGGTCTGAACTTCAACAACCCACCTCCAGCTGCAGCCAACCAGCACCCGGCAGAGATTCAGCCACTTACCAGAAGCATCTTTGGTGCAAGCTCATACCATGACGCTAGAATGGATTAAAGTACGCACTGCAACCGCCCAGGACTTACGAAAGGCAATTTCCGACCTTGAAAGGTTTACCGGGGAGACGTGGGAGTTAAGCCATTTCCTAAAAGGGGGTGATTGACTGATTGGTCAAACAGATGCGAAGACAGCTGAAAACCTGCTCGAAAGTGAGGATGCTGAGGCATTAAGAGCAGCAGTTGTCTGCAGGGAGAAAAGAACCATCCTCAATCAAATTCAAGCTGATGAGGAGACACCCTGGAGCCTGGTCAATGCGAGATTGAAGAAGGTGTTTGGAGGCGGACGGTGGGCCCCTGAAGAGGTCATATTTATGATGATAAAAGAAACCGAGACAGTCTAATGGGCAGTATACCGCGGAACTCCTGGCACGCTACAACAGAATCGCAGATAAACTCAGCGAGATGTTGGAGACAATCCAGGTACAGGGTCGGCAATTTCTGCTTAGTTCAGTTGGCAAAAAAGCTGAGGAAGAAGGAGGAAATACCAAGAGAACGCTCCTTAGAGAACACACCCTAGAGTGTGCACCGGAGCTAATAGACACAAATGCCAAGGAACAGGAGGCCCGAATGGAACTGGAAGAGCCAGGATGAACTAGGATTACATACAATTGGCCTAGAACAACCCCGTTGCCCTTAAAAAGAAGAGAGTACAAGGACAGCGGCAGGGAGAAAACGCCCAGAAACAGTAGCCGGCGAGAGGACCGCAAGTGTCACGGATACGGCAAAATTGGACACTTGGTGGCCCAGTGTCCCCGAACTCAGTGTTTCGAGTGCGAAAACGAGGGGCACATTGCGAGGCATTGTCCCTATGTGTACCGTGGGAAGAGATGGGACCAGGTGGAACTGATAGAGGTTAACGCTCAGATTCTGAGGCAGAGAAGAGATGCGTATCGACATAGAGGCGACCGCACATTGGTAAGCAACAACATGAAGAAAGGGAGTGGCGGCCTGCCTATTATTCGAGATACTGGGAGCTCTAATACTATTACATGCCGGGAAGCGCAGGAGAAATTGAGTGGTGGAGAGGGGGCACTTCGGGTCGAGGGATGTAAATGCCAATTAGATATTCTGGGTGGACCCTAAAGTGTAGAAAGGGATATAGAAATGGAATTAGGTGAATGGGGTGGTAAGGGCAAGAATTTTCGACACATCGACTGTCGGCCGTTTATGTAAAATAGATAGCGAACTCATACAAACACATTTTTTACATTAGACAAAAATGTCTTATATAATTAAAAATTGTTTGATATTAACCTTCTTTTTTTTTTTTTAATGTTGCTTCAGAGATAAAAACATTTCCAACACTCAAAAAACATTAAAAAAATCAACACCCAAGATATAAAAATTTGCAGATATACCAATTTTTGTCTTTGTACTGACGACATGGAATTGATTTAAATTGAGAAAAAAATATATAAGAGAATGCAAGAACTTATTTTTAGATTCGATGGGTCATCGACCTGAATAGAAATTATAATTATATAAATATAAATATTATATAAATTATAGAATGGTTAAGAAATTCTGGGCTGGAAACATCAAATGTATCATTCAGAAGTGCTTCAATAAATAGAGGAAATGAGAAAGAAAGAGTCATTCATTCAAATAAATTTGTGGAATTCGCGTTCTTACACACGAAAAATGTTTGCTATTCAATTCACTCTCTGGATTGCGATTTTGTGTAGAAATAAAAAAAACATCTGTAGTTGGCATGTTGAGTATGATGGATGGTCATTGGCCCTGAGAATTTGCACTAAAATGAATTCTTGCATTTATCGCCACCATTTCATTTTTTATTGCCTTCGTGTCCGAAGTTAAAATGGAAGGAAGGTAGTTTAGTCAAACGAATAAATTTTCGATTTTAAGCGACCTAAAGATTTTGAGGGAAATATAACTTTTTCTTACTTATATGGATATTTCATAAATTAATTTATTTAGATTAATTATTTTTTATATATGATCGTTTCAGAGTGGTTTAGTTTATTATAAATTTACACATTTTTGATCCTTTTTTTCTCTCAACTTGTATTCTTTAAAATTCTCCAACGTTTCGGCCCTCAGGCCATTCTCAAGGATACAACCTACAAACAATTTTTTTTGTTTTTATATAACAATTACATTATTTCCTTCAAGTACACACTGATTTCTTTGGCCATGCCTTAAATATTGATGTCATTGCTTTTAAAAAACCCAAAATTGCAAAATTATTATATATATAAAAAAGTAAGTAAATAGATAAATTTTCAAACCCTTAAATTGTACAAATGTATATATAAAATAAATATACACTAATAAAAGTATGAATAGGTGCATAAATATGTAAAAAAATAAAATAGAGAGGGGGTATATATATGATTAAAAAAAATACACATAAAATAAGAATATATTAATTATGGATTTTAAATATAAGCAAAATAATTAAAAATTAATGTTAATTAAATTATATTAAAAATGTAAATTAATGGTAAAAAAGTTATTGTTATATGCTAAGGTGATAACAGAGTCCTAACCTTGAAGGTAGGTCCTGTTTTTAAGTTGTAAATATAAATGAAAGAAGGGAAAGTGTTTTGTAAAAACGTTTTAAATCTAGGATAACTATTTATTAAAAAAAAGTTATGTAAGTAAGAAATATATTTAAAAACAAAATTTTATGAAGTGAATATGATATTATTTTAATGACTAATTTATTTTAAAGACGTGACAAGGGCAATTATCCTGCAATTTTGGGTTTTTTAAAAAGCAATGACATCAATATTGAAGGTATGGCCAAAGAAATCAGTGTGTAGTTGAAGGAGATAATGTAATTGTTATATAAAAACAAAAAAAAATTTTTGTAGGTTGTATTCTTGAGAACGTTGGAGAATTTTAAAGAATAAAAGTTGAGAGAAAAAAAGGATCAAAATTGTGTAAATTTATAATTAATTTATTTATTCATAAATGATTTTTTTAAAATTAGTTTTATCTCTGTTTTACTAATCATTGTACTTATTTTGATTTTTTAGATATTAAAATTTTATATAATAGTATATAATTAATTAGTATAAAATAGCAGTAGCTTAGAGTGAGATATAGATTAAGTGTTAGGATACAATTTGAAATTCGTAAGACAACCTCGTCTAACAAAACCTAGGGTCTCAAAACTCACCAACCAATATTACATGGTACACCAGACAGATAGCTTTAGGACAAAAAAAAATGTCACATGTAAACAAATAAGATGCAATACATCTCACATCATCAATCTAGAAGCTCAAATCAACTAGGGGCTGTACATTTTATTGTTATCGCATAGTTTTTTCTACAACTATATATATTCTTATAGTTCCTAGGATCATTTTATTATATTTAATTTTTATTTTTATTATTTAAATGTTTCACCGTTTTCTTAACAAGTGCATTATTTAATGCATATTTCCCTTTTCACTTGAGACTTTTTTTTTTAAACGAAATTTTTGTTTAAATTAAGAAAAAAAAATCAATTCATAGATCAAAATTAAACCACCTTTAGTTCCCAATTATTTTCCGGTAATCCTAAAATAAACATACAATGTTTCGAAAGTTCTAACCTTTATTTTCTGCTATTTCAATCAATATTTCTTGATCTATTTAGGTTAAAACAATCAAACATAAAACAAACAAATCTTTCATATATACTGCAAGTTCAAATTTGTAAATTTTATTTTTTGATTTATGACAGGCTTAGGTAAAAGCGATTACTCTAATCTACAAAATTAATATCCCGGCTCTTAAAGAAATCTGGAAAAATATATGAAAATGAAAATGAAACACTTTAGAAGCTTAAAGTGCATCTCATTTATACATTTATTCATGAAGATGGTAAATTAAAAGTAACTATTATAAAAAAAATGTATTTTTTATTTAAAATTTTTTTTTTTTAACAAATTAAAAAGTTGTATAAGTTATTTCTTTCAAGCTTTTTAAAATTAATTGTATTCTTAAAGTTTTTTTTTTTTTTTTTTTT
>NW_027111517.1:1001192-1015835 GCF_000696795.3 Halyomorpha halys
GAAACTGCAACAGTTTCAATCAAAATTACTATTCTTAAAGTTGAAGTGTTTAAGTGAATGATACAAATTTCTTTTACACTTTGATCCATTAAGCTGTAAAACTTTTTGTATTCTTGCAAATTATTGTTAACAGAAAAAACTACTTTTAAAGCCTAAAGTTGTTGAAAATAGAGAAAATAAACATTATCTCAATTTTAGAGTAGATGGTATCAATCAATAACCACATTTTTCAAATAATTTCTCAATGACCTATCCTTATGTTGCATTTTTTTCAAATTTGTCAAGGTCTAATAGAGTTTACTTATATTTTAGCATACATGAAAGTTCGTGCCCCTGTCCAACTCAGTCGACATTGAAAAACTGTAGAAGCATAAAATACAGTTTTATGAAATACCCAGTTATTTATAATTTAGCTGATTCCATGACCTCTTGACTTCCGTAGTAGCTGTTGGTTTAATTGAAATTTACATTTTAAAAGTAATATTTGGCACCATAGTAGCAGGAAGTGGTAAAAAAATAAGTTTATAAACATAACAGAACGACTTAAAACGGTTTATAAATCAAAAAGTTTTAAATAGGTTTTTGAAATAAAGTCAGTGTGTTCCTTTTGTATTTCATCGCAAACTGAAAATTTTGTTTTAGCAGAAATCGATTGTTGCTTAGTTTGGCATTGAAATGGTTTCAAGTTTGAAAATCTATGACTTGAGACGCTTATCTCATCAAATGTATGCTACAATTACCGATAATAACACCATCATCCTAATCCAACCCTGAAATGGGATTCTCTAATCCACAAAAGAACCTCTCCCAGATTCACGGGCGTACAACCATTGGCTCATCAAAGTGCATTAATCAAAATTGATGACCTCCAAATATAACATTCTACATCTGTAAAATACTGCTTGTTATTGTATAGAACGTACGGATTTGGTTTAATAATAATGATTTTTAAATAAATAGTTTAAATATTGATCGCAAAAAGAACAACAATAAAATTCTAACTCTGACAAGAGAATAGACTCCTTAGGACAGGATATGACTAGTTCTTATGATTTCACTTTTTGAGAACAATCTTTCTAAGGCAGCGCTAGCTTTATATGACATCACATGTGGAAGGCTTTTATTGTCCATCAATGAAACTAGCTATGATTCGCGTCCCACGTTGTTTATGCAACATGCAATATGGAAAATAGAGAGCTATCATGAGCCTAAGCTGTATCTTCCAATTTCTGGGAATTCGTTCCTACACTCAGTACTCGATCGACACGCCCTCTCTTAGTTCATAGTCCTTTACCTTGCTCATTTTGGTAGAGAGAGAAATGCTTTATTCATTCATGCTGCCCAAATACATCGGGTTACTACATTACACAGCATACTAATCAATCCGTGATCGGACATATATAAATTACATATTTTAATATGATATAATAAAAAAACAAAGAAAACTTTTTTTTTTTACAATTAATTCCAGTCTACACACTACATACAAATATTTCAATTCATTCCTTTTTTTCTTTCCCCTTCTTGTCCCTTCCATTTCACAATTTTTATTTCACTTGACCGACAAATTCACTCTCCCGAATTCCCCCTCTCAGATCCTCCTCAGGGACCCGCTAAACAAATTCACTATTAGACAGCGATGTGAGATCAAACCAGAGAAATACTAGTCACAGCGGTAGATCAGTTTACAGTAAAAAAAACAAATAAATACATTTTACCAAAACAAAACTAATACATAGATTTAAAGGAAAATATAATAAAAAGTTGGTTAAAAGAAATACTTGAATGGATAAATAAGTTTTTAAAAAATAAATAAATAAAAATTAATTAATGAATAAATAAGTTAAAACACACAAATCAACAGGTCGACCGACTAAAATAAATTAATAAAACAATGAATAATCCAGAGCTAATTCCCATGCAAGTGATGATGTATGATCCTCAAGGAGTCCAAAACAATATTTTCCGCCAAGATCGCAATATCCCCAATGCTAATACCTCGGCCTTCTAAGAAGCTCCTTGTTCTATCTGGTATTGTTCCGCGCGATCCAAACCAGAGGGCTCTCACGGTGAACTCTTTCTTTCCGAAGGTCTCGTGGAATTTTTCCTTATGGAAAGAGATGGATTTTTCATATAATTCCTTCTTTTCCCTTTCCACTTCACCTTCCTGTTCGAGGTCATTACTCTCAAATCTTACCGTCGGAACCAAGACCAGAGCCGTGCCTCCGACTTTTGTAAATGCGACAATAACGGTGTATCTTACGGATCCGTCGGTGTCAACGCAGTAAACCTCCTCGAAGCAGGTGAAGTCTCTTCTTTGAAGGAACTTCATAAATTCTTCTTTGACCCTGTGGTACTGGCGTGTTATAAGATGGGAGTTTTGTTAGGGATTTTTCCCAGCACATGGGCTGGTATTTCAGACTCTTCCGCATTTGCGACATAGGTATAAGAAATATGTTAGGGAAAAAGATTCATTATTCCAGAGAATAGCTATTTAGTACCTATATATCTGTTTCTGGAACAGAGTTATCGAAATTCTAACAAAAGCCCAACGGGAACTTTAATACAATTTGTTCAAAGAAATGAAAAGTTTTAAGACTTTTGCGATAGTAAGTGAACGGATCGATACAGTACAAATGTGGTTTCAAAAATTTCGAGGTGGTTATCAACACCTGTGTACGTCCCACCGGAACGAAGACCAGTTTTATAAAACCCAGACATGGGCCGTTTTTGAGATATAAAACGAATTAGGCACGGGTCAAACCTTATTCTGAAGTTCCAAGCTTCAAAGCGTTATTGTTGGCATGGAAACATTTTGCATGTTGTGTTGTTCTTTCCGATGCCTGTTTGTAGCTACGTGACAATTGTGGGAATGGCTCTACCGATTTTTATTTATTCAACTAAATACCGTTAATGTTTTGAAACAAGTCGAGCTAAGATATTCTGAAAATGATTTTATTAAATTTGATTAGTCTGTCCGTCTGTGTTTATCTATAACAGTATTTTGAGATAAAGACTTGACCAATTCATACGTTTTATTATCCAGTGTTATGCAGTGACACTCCAAGGGAGAGAAATTCTTTATTTGACTATGCTGCCTAAATAAATTGGGTTGCTATAACACACAGCGTATCCATCAATCCATAATTGGACATTAATACACTACAATACATTAACAGTTTTCAATTTTCAAATAATAAACTAAATACAATACACATTTTTTTGTCTTAACAAAACCAACAATCAGCGTATCCATCAATCCATAATCGGACATTAATACACTACAATACATTAACAGTTTTCAATTTTCAAACAATAAACTAAATACAATACACATTTTTTTGTCTAACCAAAACCAATTTATCATTATATAAATAAACTCGATATCTAGCCAGTATTATTAAAAAAATAATAAAGAAAGTTAAACTTATTAATCTATAAGAAAAAATATCAAAACCAAATAAACTTCTTATAGGAAAAATAAAATTATAAAAAGAATATATAAAAACATATAAGAAAGTTGTCAATATATAAATATGTATTAATAATCAAAAATTATAAAACAATGGGATTAAAAAAATTAATATAAAAATAAATTTTATCATGATAAAATTGATATTCTTGATAAATAATCATTCCCTTGTCTACGAACTAATCTTACTAAAACAGATAAACCTAAAGAACCTTCACATACTGTAAAAACTAAAAATAATAGATTTTTTCTTTCCTATATACATATATTAGTTTTTCTCCTTTTAGCACAAGGCAAATAACACTTTACCAATACATCCAGTACATTATTCCCTATGTTTAACTCCTTCATATCTCTCCTCTTCAGTGATCAGCAAAAACTGTTTCATCAATTAAGCAAATTTAAAAAATATTATCAACAGATAACAACGCATAAATAAAACAGAAACAAAACAATCATAGTAGTAGAACAGCTTAATAAAAAAAAAAAAATTAAAAAACATAAATGAATAAATAAATTAGAACACACAAATAAATAGGTTAAAACACAGATGAATATTATAAGAACTAATTCCCAAGCAGGTGATGATGTATGGTATCCAGGTAGTCCAAAATAACAGAACAATTTGAACAACTAGAAAATAATTTTCCAAAATATTGAATAAATAACAAAATAAATATGTTTAGTCAGTCCGTTTCTGAATGTGTAACTCTTTTTTATTTATTTATTATTATTTTTTTTTTATTAGTGAACAGCTCAACTGATTTCCAATTTTCATGTCTCAAATTATTCAGTTCCAGAACCCACCCAAAATTTGTTGCCCGCCTAAAACATCCGTTCATGTACATCCTAGCTATGATGTCTCAGCGGGTTTAATTCACAGTTAATGTACGTTTATGGATAGCCGAATCATAACTTTAAAAGTGAAGTGATATTTTCCATTGGTGTAATGTTATTACGTTACTTATTAATAATATAACTTTAGTAATAATGTTATTACTCATACTTATTACGTAAAATGTTATTTAAAAATTGTCATCATAATGTATACAGCTTTACTAATTGTGTGTATTGAATAGACTTATATTGAGGCGCAGGTATTTGCCACCTGGGAACTTAAGCGGCGCCTGTTTGAATCCGGCATGGACCGTTGACTTTTTTCATTGAGTGACGGTCCTATAGAATGAAAAACCTGACCCCTGCCATGGTTGAACAGGTTGGCCACCAGTAAATACCTCCCCCCACCCCCCCCCCACTCCCCTTAGGTCAGAAATGACATGGAAATGGGTCTTAAAGAAGAAAAAACCATACTTCCTTGATAATACTGTATTGTTTATACAAATGAGCATTATATAGCTGTTTCGAATTAATTAATGAGAATAAGGAAACATAACTAATGCGAGAATTATTGCAGGGGTTAACTAGTTTATAATAATTTGAGAAATTTTGTGTACATTTGAATTTTTTCTTGGTTCCTATTTAGTAATTTTTTTCATTGGCGTGACAGACCGTGGAGGTCCAAGGGCTCGTGCGATGTACTCAAGAATTACATCGCGCATTTCCTGATGTGTGTTATTCATAGGGTGGGTCCGTCACTCCCACGCCTATTTTTGTGAGTGCTATTTCTAAATAGCAGATCTATTGGGTATTGTTGTGCACAATTCGAAAGAGAATAAATATATGTTGTAGGACATTAGTAAATATTAGTGCTCTAAGTATTACATTATATTATATTGATTTATTGGTTTGTTTACAATCTCTTGAAGGGAGCCACTTGGCATACATAACTCAAAGTAAATATAAAGTAAGAAAACTATGGGGGAAAACAGTGAAAATGTATACTATTTGCAGATATTTCTCAAGGGGCTGCCATATGTAAGGGTGCTTCTTTCGATTCGGGTCAAAACAGCGGGACCATCGGCTCCAGACTTGTTGATGCAGTCCCACTTCACTATTATTTCCAGTTCACAAAGTCAATAATATCCTTGAAGCAATAGAAGATTTAAAAGATCACTAAAAATGAGCAAAAGAAAATACTATTAAGTGAATAACAAATACATTACTCACGATCACCAAGAGTTCAACAAATAGTTAACAAAACAACAGAAGATGCACCAATCATTTAAAAAAAACAACACAGAATTACTCGAAACCTTACCTTGCAGCTATAAATCGGTCTATTTAACGAAAAATAAAAGAATTTTTAAATACTGAAAATTTTGTATTATGACTGTATGATGAAGTAATTTCTTTGAAATAAAAGTTTTTATTTAATAAATATAATATTTACAATAATTACTAAATATCTTTGGGATACACCGTTATACAATAAATTTTCTTTTTACTACTAAAACAACTGAAAAAAAATTAAAAAAATCAGTATTGAAATAAAATAAAATACTTTTTTTTTTTTAAATATCTTTATTAAAATTTACAACTGTATATAATATAATACATTCAGTAAATTTGATTTTAGCTAAAATGGAGTGTTACAGGCGTGCAGAGAACTACCCAATAGTAGCACTCATTTTACATTTTACATTAGCAGGTCTAGTGGCCATCTTCTTTTCAAGCGCCTCGGAGGATTGTCAGGAATGGAAGAGGATGCCAGGTTAGAAACTAGGGGGTTTGAGTGGTTAGGAAGTTTATAATGGAAGAAAAAATAAAATACTTAAAGCTCTATTACAATTCAACTAACAAATATTTCAATGGTGGTCTTTTAATTAATAATATATTTATAGGTCCTAGCTTTACTCTTACAGGAATAAATATAATTTCATCTAATTAAAAAATGAATTACGTAATTAAGATTAAACTGAAAATTCGTCAAAAAGTAGAAAAGAAGCCAAGTGACGAAACTGGAAAATCCCTCGCACTAATCGGGAAGTTCGGAGTTGGTGTTTCAGGCGAATCACAAACTTTTAATGTAATTTTAATTGTAAAATTATAATAATTATTGATAGAAGTTATTTATAAAACAGACAAAAAATATATATAAACCACTAAGTGTAATAAATAAATTTCAGAAATCAAATAAATGAAGAGGTTTCTTCAAACACAATGTAACATCGGGATAGTCAAAAAAGCAATCCAAAACGAGGCGAATTAAATTTTTAATTATTTTAAATGTTTAATTCTGATAATTTCTGTGTATAGAAGCTTAACGGAAATTCGTGCGTAGCAAGAACAATAAACGAAAAATAAATAAAATCATAGAACAATACATTTAATAAGTATCTAATATCTTATACAATTATTGTTCTCGTTTGAGCTTCTAATTTCCGTTAAGCTCCCGATTCTCACCACTTACACTCATCGGTATCCTTTTTGTCTTAAATCCTTACTTTAAATCTTCCAGGAAATAGGCAAGCGTCTATGTTATCCGTTATTTATCTGTTTACCTACATTCATCTATTGATTTTTATTCCACCATACTCAATTTTTCTTTCACTCAATTTTACAAAAAAATGTATTACTTATGCATTTTATTTTCACTATGCTTTCTCTCCTAACTGTATTTATTATTAGTTAAAATTCCATTAAATTATATTTATATTTTTTTAGTTTAATAAGTTCCCTTTTTACATCAATTTATTTACAATCTATTTCACAACTTCTGTATTCTTATAACCTTATGATACTTTTCAATATTTGTATTTTGCTTTAATTTAGCTCTAAAGAAGCTCTGCAAATTTGGGCCAACGTTAGTTTTTAAAAAATAGTTTGTCTTCAATTTTTCTTCCTTTCTTGTCCGCTACCATGACCATCTTTCTATACTCTCTAGAACCAACAAACAGAACTTATCGTTAACATATTCCCAAATAGTTAATTTATTAAAAAAGTAACAATGATTAATTTTTTTCTCTCTTATATTTGATGTTCTTTAATAATTTATAAATCATTTGTCGTCACCCTTTTTATACGTTTCCTTTAAAATTTTTTTTTTTTTTTAAATACTTTTTATTTATTGATAGATATTACAATCTGCCACACAGTTGTACAATACAGCAATAGGTAATAGTGATGAATGATCTCATACATACTAAAATAAAATAAAATAAATAAATGAATGAAAAAAAAAACTCTTAAAATATATACAAACAGAAGAATAAACAAAAAGAACATAATCAAACTATGTTTATGAAAGAAAAAAAAAATAACATAATGATAAAATAATATAATCTATAGTCACATTTACACTCTAATATACAATATTTAAATATTTTAACATTCTTATTTTACCCTTCCATGTAACTTGTAACGTATTCTTCTTCTTCCGATAATTTCGTCATTTCTTTTAACGAACTTTTTACTCAGAATCTTGCCACCTGCGCCGATGTTTACTTGCTTGTCTGTCGTCTTGCAAGCCAGGTATGTCTTAAGTTTGTTATCTTCTTTCTTATCTTTCCATTAACCCTTCTCTTTTCTTATTTTTCCTTATCCACCTTATTAGTTTTGTTCACTATGTATATTATTCTTGTCGTATTTTCTAATTACTCCGTTGTCTTACTTAACTTTTTACATTTTGTTGCATATATTTTCTTTCCATAACTTTTTTTTTTTAAATTATTATTATTGAATTAAATCATGAATTATGTTATTTTATTTACCTGTTTCATTACCTGTATATACGAACTAAAATATTAATATTACTTTGCATTTTATAACTTCAACTTTTTATTTTATTTCCTTAATTATGTTATTTTTATTATTCAATTACTTATATATACATTTTATTTCCCACTTCTTTCGTTACTTTATTTTTATCTATATTCATTCTGTACAATTATTTACTTCAATCTTTCTATATATCCTTTATTAACTGGTTCTTATCTTCTTTTTTGTTCTTAGCCCTGATGAATGCTAGAAATTCTGGCATAAATAACCTTTTTTTAAAACTTATATGTGTTATTCCCTGACCGCATCTTCTCATCATTATACTCAATGACATACCGTCAACAAATAATATTCTATCTTATAGCATAATTTAGAGTTTTTGCTGCATATTATATGGCCTAGGTTTATGCTGCATATAATTGTTTACTACTTATTACCACGTGCGTTGCTGGAATCTCACCCCCAGAATATGGATTTTAGTAGAAAATCAATCAATTTATAATCATTCAAGGAGAAAAAAAAACTTTTACTTTCATATGTTCTCTTCAGAGATATTTCAAAAGAGTTTGAAGAATCTAACAAAAGATAGGAAGAAAGCCCAATGTACTTTCAGCATTGATTGTGACGCCTACACTAACAGCCAGTCTCAATTAAAGAAAACCATTTCGAGGAGATGCTAAGCTGAAAAGTTCTAAGGAATGGAATTACCATCTTCCATCTATCTTTAGGAAATGACTTGCCAATGGCGTTCAGTTCAAGCCTATTTCTTGCCATTTCATTTAAAGTTCGACTCTTTTGAATAAGTACATCCATTTCCTGATTTATTGCCAGTCTGATGAAAATTATGTTCAATTCTTAAATAGGGTTTAAATGATTTATCCATCTAGCTTTGACAATAACATATTGAAATAGGTCATCATTTTTTTTTTGGTTTAATTCTAAAATATATTGAGTTTCTGCTGTAAGAAGATAGATATTGTGGATTTTTAAACGAGTAATAGATGATAATATTTTTTTCCAACTAATTAAAGACTTTTAAAATAATCAACGTGAAGCCATATTTTAATTTTACATGTAAAATGACAACTTTCAAAGGATTGGCATACCTACATGATTATAATTATTTTAAGTAATTTATTTATTGTTATTTATAACTGTATAAAAACATATACAACTAGTAAATTTGTTGTAGGTGACATAGTGACATGATACAAACGTGGAGAATCTGTGCACTGATAAAACTACAATAACATTCCTAGAGGAGAAGATCTTGAGACCATTTTCTTTACAGGTACCTCGAAGGATTATTAGGTAATGAAGGAGAAGCCAGGCTAGAAACAAGTGGATTTGGGTGGTTGGGAAGTTTATCATGGAAGGAATGGTACCTGGTTCTGGTCCAATCGGTAACATATGGGACATTGAGGTCCTGATGGATGATTTGTGACAAAGTAAGAAGCATTAAGCATTTTACGAAGTATTCTGGACTGTAAGGATTCGATGGTTTAGTGGAGCCCAATTATAATTTAAGTTCAAATTTTGATTCAATGCTGGGTAACAGGACTACAATAAAAAATGGGTAAATTCCTACCTCCTACATCCTTTCTTATTATCTGTTCCCTTTTCACCAAAAGATTATTTAAAGTAAATGAAAATAGTGCTTATTCATCACTCTTTCATCAAACTGCTGGTGTACCTCAGGGTTGTATACTTGGTCCTATCCTTTACACAGTTCATACAGCTGACATTCCAATCCTTCCCCAATACAGTACTCATGCCGATAACATGTGTGTGCTATTAATATTACCCATGAATTATGTCCCAAACTGTCCAATCTTACATCAAAACCCATGGTGTCAAAACTAAAGAATGAAAATAAATCCCATTCAATCACCTTTACTCTTCGTCAAAAATCTATACTTCTTGCCTTTCAGTATACTTTAATAATACTCCTCTTACTTCTGTCGAACAGATCAGGTACATGTGATTAATTAATTACATCTGGGCAAACAAAAAACTTGGAATCTTCATACAAGACTGAAAATGCAGCAAACCTCTCGCCAACTCTGACTATTACAATATTTTGGAACGCCACAGAAAAAAAAGTCGACCTCTTCTAGCCGGATTTGTGGTGACGCCACTGCAGGCACGAGCCAGTCCAAGTTAGCGCTTTAACTCGAACTACAAACGGCCCATTATTATTATATAGCACTTATTAGACAAAAGACTTATTTTCGTGTCATAATAAGGCTTATCTGGACTTACAGAGATGAGCTTTGGGGCACCACTAAACCATCGAATTGCTCTCTTATGGAAATTACAATCCAAAATTGTTTGTAAAATCCTTAATGCTCCCTTTTTCGTCACAAATAAAATCATCCGTAAGGACCTGAATGTTCAAAGTATTACATTATGTCTTCTTATTACCAAGGAAAATGTTTTTTGGATTTGTGCATGATTTTCAAGATACTCGACACTACCGTTTTACTTGTAATTAAACTTTTTGGCTATTTTTCTTATACTTGGCTGTTGTATTTTTCCATGCTGATCAACAAACTTCCTTTTTTTTGTCTTCTTCTTGGGATATGTTTTCAATTCAAAGGTTTGTAGAAAAAGGGGACTTATTTATGATAAAAAAAATATTTTTGCATGTTTTCATTTTTTAAAATTATTACTCAATATGGTAAGTGAAGTGATAAACCCATAGGTACTGAAGAAGAGAATGAGATTTTATGTTATGGTGTCATCATGGGGGTTGTAAACGAATGTCTTAGGAATATTATCTGGCGCGATTCTATTCGATTTATGTTAACTATAAACATAGAGGAACAACCAAGGGAAAAAGTATAAAGTGGATGGTGTAAATTTACTGTTGACAGCGAATATCCAGGTCACAATCTCTTCCATCCCTTTTTAATAGATACTCTATCTCTTTATGTATTCATAAGTAGCCAAACATATTATTACATAAATATTATTCCAATGGGGCTTTTTTTATAAAAACACTTATATTAATTTATACAACGTTTCGGGGTTTTTACCCACATTATCAAGTTATCAAGGCCCTAATATTAATATGAGACATTTAATAATTAACATTTAGTTAAAGTAGATTTATATAACCTATTTTTTTTTTTTTTTATAATAGCTCATAAAAGACGTAATACAACGGAATAATATGAACAATAACATTTAAAACCTGTTTCTACTTATGATTTTCTAAAAGCCAACTATCACAAGTTGTCAATACAGGAATAATTAAATTCATACTATCATTGAACTGAATATGTATGGTTAGTTCTGTTACTTTATTTTTGGAAGCGACGGTTGAAGATAAAAAAATGTAACTAACTAAGATAAACCTCGAATTATACCAGTCCACGTAGTAACCAAAAAACTTTCAATTTTGTGCGATATAAAACTAGCGTTAACAAAACGCACGTTTCGAGAACAAATTTCTGTCGAAATTCGTTGTTAATAATAACCCTTTGATTGCATCCCAAACACTTCCAATCCCATATCACAGCCCTCGAAGAATGGTGTTGTAATTGGAGGATTAAAATAAATCCCAACAAATCCCATCAAATCACCTTTACCCTTCGTTGTAAACCTACCGACTGCCCAACAGTCTCTTTTAATAATGTTGCTCTTACCTCTGTGGAACAGACCCGCTACCTTCTACTACATCTGGATAAACCACTAATCTGGAATCCTCACACTAGACTGAAAAGACAGGAAACTGCACGTCGATTTCGACTATTACAGCACTTACTAGACAAACGGTCTAAACTTCCAATTCATTACAAAAGACTGATCTACATGACTATAATAAGGTCAATCTGGACATACGGAGTTGAGCTTTGGGGCTCCACTGAACCTTCAAATTCCTCTCGTATCCAATCCAAAATCCTTCGTAAAATCCTCAATGCTCCTTACTTTGTCACAAATAAAATCATACATAAAGAATATGTTGCATATGTAACCGATCTAGCCCGAACCAGATATCATTCCTTCCATTATAATATAAACTCCCAAACCACCGAAATCCACTAGTTTCTAACCTTGCACCCCCTTCCATTCCTGACAATCCTCCGTGGAGTCTGAAAAGAAGATGGCCACGAGACCTGCTTATGTAAAAACGTCAATAGTATGCTACCAATGGGTAGTTTCTCTACACGCCTGTATCACTCCATTATAACTGAGATCAAATTTACTGAATGTATTGTTGTTAATATCAATAAAGATATTTTAAAAAAAATAGAGTTAGGGATCAAAAGATGCAGTTCAACGAAAATTCGGTCTTTTTTAAAACAAAAAAAAAACTCATATTTTCACATCACGTTTGTTGACAAAAATACCAGGCCAATTTTTCGCACTAAGCACTATTAAGAATTAACTATTTTGTATGCGAAATTTGAAATATATCGCATATATATTTCATTTATTTAAATACTCAAGGGCTAGTAATAATTTGGTACAATTTAACCCTTGAAAACATTGAAATGCTGATTTTTAAAGGTTGTATTTTCATTCAAATACCTTTTCTAAAATGAAAGCATTTAAATAAGTGTTGATAAATTTGATGAATTTATTGAAAAAGTTCTTCGATATGATATATTTTTAATAGCTTTTTTATTAAAAGAAATACAAAGAAACTAATATAGCTGGAAAAAGTGGGTGGTTCATCGATTGCGTTATTAAATTGAACAAGGCGATGGTTGAGTTCAATACAGTGTTTGCTATGGCGTCCAGTTATGAGTTTTCTACTTTTGTCTTCTTCCACCAACTCATTTTTATATTATTCTTTATATTCTTTCCACCAAGTCTTGTTTTATAAAATATTTCTTCAAACTTTCTTTATAAATAAATGTATTCGATACAAATACACGATTCCATTTTACTTACATCGTAGACATTATATAATTTTGATCCACTCAGTAAAAGGAATAATTGAACTTAAAAACTTTTTTGGTATTTTTAAACTTAATTTTGTTAAGCCACTTAAAGATTTTTTTTTTTTTTTTTAAAAAAGAAAATGGTCATCCAAGGCTTCAGAACGCTAAATGTCAGATTTTTTTTTATGTATAAGTAATACCTACTAAATACCTTTAAAATATATTACTTCCATGAATATATTTTTAATATTGATTTTTTAAAATTGCAGAAATAACCGAATTTTCAAGTACTGGAGATGCTACACAAAGATGCTCTAATATTTACAACATATGCTAGAGGGATGCTTCATAGCTTAGTGTGTATGCTATTATTTTACATTTCACATTACACCTCTTGTCCTACAGTATCCTTTCATAATACTCCACTTATTCCTGTCGAAGAGATTCCTTCCTTAAGACTACATCTGGACTGACATGGAACCTCATACAAGAATAAGAAGACAGCAAACTGCTCGTCGATTCCGACTATTGCAACATTTATTAGACAAACGGTCTAAATTTCCAATCAATTACAAAAGACTCATCTACATGACTATTATAAGGCCTATCTGGACATACGGAGTTGAGCTTTGAGGCTCCACTAAACCTTCAAATTCCTCCCGAATCCAATCCTTACAGTCCAAAATCCTTCGTAAAATGCTTAATGCTCCTTACTTTGTCACAAATCAAGTCATCTATCAGGACCTCAATGTTGCCGATTTGGCAAGAACCAGATACCAATCCTTCCATGATAAACTTCCCAACCACCCAAATCCACTTGTTTCTAACCTGGCTTCTTCTTCATTACCTAATAATCCTCCTAGGCGTATAAAAAGATGGCCTCGAGATCTTCTCCTTAGAAATGTTATTGGAGTTCTATCAATGAGGAGATTCTCCACATGTTTGTATCATGTCACTATGTTACCCACAGCAAATTTGCTTGTTGTATATTTTTTTATACAGTTGTAAATAACAATAAATAAATTATAAAAAAAAGAAGAAATTCAGATGATTCAAAAATTTTGAAAACCGGTATTTAAAAACAAACTGTGTAAATAATATTTATAAATATATTATGTAATGCATTTAGTTGATATTTCATATGTAATGAGTCAAGACGGGTTAGAATGAATAATTAAGTCCTATTGTAAAGGTAATTTTATTTACAGCAATTATGATATATTATTATTATTATTATGAAGACCAACTGAAAATGACCTATGCCGTTGTCACGGTAAGTATAACAATAAATTTACGTTAGCCATATCAAAATAAGGGTGGTATAAACTGTTATAAATAAGAGTTGTTCTGTTTCAACTGTTATTAAGATCAAATATTTCCGTGACAAGGTGCAACACCAAGACGTTAGAAGGTATAAACAAAAAATTAGTAGATCATCGCAGAATTTGCCTCCCAGAGATTAGGAATAAAACAGATTAGCAAATTTCCGTAATGTATAAAATAGTTCAATATAAGGAATTTCGACCAATGAAAATTAGGAATAAAAAAATTACCGCCTGGAAGAAACATTTCATCCTTGGCGGTCAATTGGGCAGATCATGGCAACACTTCAATATGATAATAATAATATAATATAATAATATATTATAATTGTATAATTAT
>NW_027111517.1:1015888-1031904 GCF_000696795.3 Halyomorpha halys
ATCTAATAATATAATAATATGATAATGCTTTATTTTCGATTTGAGGTTATTATCATAAGTTCTATTTTAATTTTATATAAAAAGAGATTTCAGAAATATTCATTCAAGGGTTTACAAAGAGATATTAATATATTTATTAATTTGTTTATTTTTTAATACAGTATTGCATACTTTATTATATTATTCCAGTTTTGTTTCAAGGTACATTTATCAGGCAAATATGGTATCATTTTAATTACTGTGCTCTATATTAATTATGAGAAATTTTATTATTAATTAATATACCTCTTCTAGTATAAATATATGTGTTAGAGTAAATAATTGAGAGTATAAAACTCTCTTACACTTCAGGGACCAAAATACTCCAAGACGAACGAGCCAAAGTTGTGTAATTGATAAGTTGTGTATTTATTGAAATATAATTAAATGAATTTATAAATAATATTCATAATTAATAAAAGAAGACGAATGTTAATATATACGCATAATAATAATAAAAAGGTATGTCAGATATCATTTAATCTGATGATATTAAAATCGATTTCTTATAATCTGACTACCTGGTTCTGTTGGTATTGGTATGTGGTTCTTCATTCTTTGTATGAAGTTTCTTATACTCTTCCATAAATAATTAAAGTAGTTTTATAGATAAAGATATAAAAATATATAAATAATAATAGATACTAAAGAAGATGAGATAAGAAAGTGATATTGACATAATTAGAGTTTAATCTGTGAGAAGCATAACATATACAGGAGTGAAATCTTAGATATAAATAGTCAATAAGCTAAATAATTTCAATTATATAATTTATAATATGATTACTTATAATTGCAAACCTGGTTGTAATAAAAACATATATAAATTTAAAACATACTTGCCTATAGTTCAACTACACTACTTACAATATAATTAAAATCAATCTTGTACATCAAATAAAAAAATCACTTGCTGAGATTCTCCGAATTTTTCAGATATTAAGAAAAAGTTATTCCAACTCAGCATGAGCTGTAATATTTTCTATTACACTGTCAAAAAAATTGGATTTATTTTTTTGTAAATGTTTACTGGTATGTAAGCAAAGCGGAAACTGAAACCTAAAACTCTCAATGGAGTAGGTTCATAACGGTCCTTAAAAAAGTGTATGGAAAATCCTTGAGTGGTAAAAATAAAAAAACAAAATGGCAAAAACGTTAGTCAGATATAGTTCAAACTTGCTGGTTAAAGTAATGGTCTATTAAAGCAATATGGTGATTGACAGATAAAAAAAAAAAATAAATAAACGGAAGGTACCAGGTAATGAATATATGAAATGGGAATAACATAAGAAATATTTTATAATAAAAAAGTTAATCTAAAAAATATATGCAAAAAGCAAACAGACAAAACAAATGAGATAAATAAATAATAAAGATACACATGGAGATGATAATAAAATAATAGTTATGTTTGGATGAAGAATTTAGTCTGTAAGAAACACTAAATAAATTATTTTACTAAAATATAAAAAAAAAAAAAAAAAAAAAAAAAATCAGAAATCTCATGGGCTAATATTAATTAGTATACTATAAGGTTTCTTGGTAGATTTAGTGCTTTTCTCAGCTATCCCATGGTAATTTTAAAATATTTGTTTGAGCCATCTCACTACCAGCCTAACATGATAGTGTCAAGTTCGCGTTTAGACATACGTTATATATAATTCTTCGTATAACACGGATGCCGATTATTACTGTTCATGGTACATAATTTTGTTCCTTGCCATTCCAATTATTATAATAAAAAAAATGTCGATTTTGGGTAATTAAAATAAATCCCATCAAATCACTTTTATTATTCGTCGTAAGCCTACCGACTGCCCAGAGTATCCTTTAATAATATTCCTCTTACACATTTCGAACAGATCCTTGGACCTTGGACCAAACATCTAGACAAATTACAAACTTGGAATTCTCTCACAAGACTGGAGGGACAGGAAATTTATATTCCGACTATTCATTACTTACTAGACAAACGGTCTAAAAATCTATTATAAAAGATTTATGTACATAACTATAATAAGGCCTATACGGAGTTGAGCTTTGGGGTGCAAATAAACCTTCGAATTCCTCTTGTATCAAAGTGACTAACAGAATGTTATTTGAACTGAGTAAGATCGAAAAGAAATGAGGAAACTATAAGTTTATTATTTAGTGAATTAAAATATTACAGGCTAAAATGGTATTCGAAATTACTATTTTGTTCTTAAGTAACAATTTCATTTGTTTAAAAAAAATATATAAAAGATTTTATAAAGATTAAGGGATTCCCAATAATTATAATTTATCAGTTATTTACAACAATTCCAATTGAAGTTAGTTAATTGAAACGCAATTTTCCCTGTGATAAAACCAATTTATAAATAATGACGAATTAAAACACAAATTTGATCCAGTCTCTCAAATATTTAAATTTGTCTTCACCGTTTCAGTCCATAGGCTGAAGGAGACCTTAAAAATGATTTATCCAGATTTAAAATATTTTTCCATAACTGACTATTATGACCAAGTCGAAAAATAATAATTATGCTTTTGTTTTCACCACTTTGACTATTAAATACTTTATTTAAGGCTATTTTTTTTAATGATATTTTCATTAACAAAATAATAAGAAAAATAAGTTTAGTTGTATTGTAGGAACATACAGACTTATATTCTTTAATACAGAGTTTAAGACAAACTTAAACTTTTTGTCACGATAAATTGTAAATTAAAACATCGGTAACAGTTCCATCATCTATTCTTAACGAAATAAAATTGTCTTGGTTCGGGTCATATACAATTGGCAATATTGAGAGCTTGAGCTTCGTGTATTATCACTATTAGACAGAAGCGTGGTCAGGTGATGACAACCCGTAATAATGGTCGTTAAGACAATGGCCCCACACCCTCTCCCACGCACCCCAGGCTCCTGGGGTCAGGGGGGCTGCCTTGCGCAAAAGCTCACAGTTGCCGATGAATGCCAGCGCCCGGTCGATATGCTACAATCATTCTGGCCTACTCTCCTAATCCCAGCAGTTCTCTCAGGGTCAATGAACACCATCATCCTTCCGGGATACAATAACGTGACTGTAACTGGATACATGAAAGGACCGCCGTCTGAGTCTGGAGGCCAAAGGACTTATAAGGGATACCTAAAAAAATCTATGCATTCAAAAAGAAATATATACTAATAAAAAAATCTTTTAAATGGAGCGTTATAGAATAGGCAATATAAAAAAAAAAATTTGGTTTAAATAATTTTAACAGTAATATAATTTTGTAAAAAAGAGTATATATATATATATATAATATATAATATATTTTAGACATAAAGGACCCGAAAAATTGCCAACTAAATAACAACTGAGAATAAAAGAACAAAACAAACCAAAAAGGTTTTTAATAATTTACAATAAGTACTTTCATGAATTGTATAGGCACATGAAAAACTATATTTTAATAAAGTGACGGGTGAGGAGGATTATATTTCAAAATGGCCAATGAAGTAGGGCCGAAACATTACAAATATGCTAAATATATAGGGTGTTTTTTTAAGCCCGATAGAACTTGAAATTGTAAAAAATAACACAAAAAATTAAATTGTAATCAAAATTTTTTTTTTATTCGAAAGATCAATGCGTGACATTAACATTTGAAAATGATTTCGGGCATATGGGCACCGCGGCTGTTCTTGACGAAGCGCATTCTGGACGTCCAATTTTGGGCCACTTTTTCGAGCACTGCTGGCCGTATGTCACGAATAACACGAACAATGCTGGCCTCCAAGGCGTCAATTGTTGCTGGTTTATCAGCATAAACCAGTGACTTCACGTAGCCCCACTGGAAATAATCGAGAGGTGTCAAATCGCACGACCATATGCGGCAATTTTGCTTATTAACAAACCCGTTAAGCCAAAAATGCGCCTCATCGCTGAACACAATTTTACAGAATGCGCTTCGTCAAGAACAGCCGCGGTGCCCATATGCCCGAAATCATTTTCAAATGTTAATGTCACGTATTGATCTTTCGAATAAAAAAAAAATTTTGATTACAATTTAATTTTTTGTGTTATTTTTTATAATTTCAAGTTCTATCGGGCTTAAAAAAAAAACCTATATATGTATATAAGGAGAGTCATGTCATGACCAGGCATATAGTCAGCCTTAATTCTAACTCCTCATATAAACAAACACGAAGAATGAGTATAAGGACAATTAAGATGTAAAATGAAACACTGTTATTTCAGGATACGTATGTGTTATTTCAATATTCCTTTCACTTTTTTTTTTTTAGTTTTACAGTCCAACATATGGTAAGTGGAGCCGAAATCCGGGAACTTTTCTTTCTTGTTGTTTTTTTCTTTCTCTCACCTTTGGAATCCTTTTTTTTCACTAGATATGGCTAACTCATTAATGAGGCCGGTAGTTTTGGATATGCCTACGAATAATCCTGCGGCTTCTGTAGCCCCTACCCCTGAGGCCCCCGTGGCTCCGGAGATAGTCTACTTGAGACCACGTTGGTGGCCGCTCATACAAATACACTCCCTACGATGAAAATATAAGCGATGACGTCGCAGGACCTCACAAAAACCATTTCGGACCTGGTGCGGAGGTCTCTCTCGGGTGAGATCTGCGAATTAAAGCACTTTCTGAAAGGGGCGACCATATCCTGGAAATATTGGAGACAAAGGTAGTAAAGAAATTGCTGTCTCGCAGATGCATTGATTAGCCGGATCAAAAAGAAGTGCTTTGAACTAAATTCTGGCTGATGGGAGAGAGAGAGCCTCTCGACTCACGGGACCCATCGTAATATCGTACAGTCGGGATTCGGTCTTAGAGGCGTTCAGGCCTAATCCCTCGGATGGTAGCGTCGCACCAGCAGCGTGTCAGCCGAGTGGGTGTACTAATTGTCTGAACCTGCGGTTCCTCTCGTACTAAGCAGGAATACTATAGCAACGACACCCCCTCAGTAGGGTAAAACTAACCTGTCTCACGACGGTAGCGTATGCAAGCAGACGCTTCAGGGACACCTTAATGCGATACAGTGCTCTGAAGAGGAAACTGTCGGGAATGGTTTGGGCTGTGAATCACTTCCCACACTACGTAATTTGGTGGGTTTGGACTGATCATAGAAACCTCATTAGGTAAGTAAAATGAAGGAATCCTCTGCGAGAGTAACCCACTGGAAAGAACTCCTTAATCAATATAATACCGAAATAGTGTACTAATGGGGAAAGGAAAATGTTATGGCTGACTGGATGCTACGGATGGGGGTCAGAGAGAGCCTTCCGGGATTTGAGCCAATTTCTCAATGGAGGCAATGAACTGAAGGAGGTGAAGATGGGAATCAAGACAAATCAGGGCAAGGTTATTAGGAACCGTCGTGAGGGGACGATAGTTCGGCCGGGGTCAGACCTGCAGAAATGGAAAAATAGAAGAAATAGTAAACAACAAGCGCCGACAAATGATTAAGTATACGCGAACTTCTGGTTCGAAGAAGACGTGATTGGAATATACGACGTTTGCCTTAGTACCAAAAATGACATGCACCCACCGACAGCGACCTCTTCATTAAAGTGGTCATGGCATATCTGGTTAGGGACAGATCGGAGGATGCAGTGCTGGCAGCGTTACAAAGATGGTTCCCGTTTTATGGGATCCCCGATCCCACATCTTTCGATCCTATCGAATTTCATTGTTTCTGTTATATTTATTAGTCTACTTATCATCAATTTTTTTTTAAATTTTAAATAAGGTATTTAAATTGAAAATGTTAACAACGTAATTATCATTTCAAAGTTTTGAGTGATCATTGTTACATGTAATGGATCTTATCACACATTTTATTTGCTATAATTCTTTATGATGTTTAATATTATTTATGTTTTAATTTTTTGAAAAACTAATACTTTTACACCAAGGAATCCTCACTTTAAAATTAGAAAAACAGGTCACTTCTATTTTAGGCAGAGGGGGGAGAGGAAAAAGGGGGGTTTCGTTTAGGACTGATATGAGCTAGTGTGTATGGATGTGCCTTTATAGTGTTTCAGCAGCAGGGCTCATAACAACACGATATTGTGAGACCCCAACGGGCAACGCGGCTGGCCGTCGAAGAGTTCAGTAGGTGTGGTATACCATATTAGAGGACGGGTCCAGGAATTACTAAATTATAAATTCATTTGAAGGTATAAATCATTTAATTAATTTTTCTATATCACAAGACACCATAGGGCGCAGGGTCCGCTTACCCTTCCTGCGGGATCCTGCTCGTGTCTGTGTGGGAAGAGGAAAGAAAGGGGCTGGAAAGAGATTGGGAGGAAGGAAATACATTTTATATAAAATTCCTTCAGTTCTATTTATAAGTCATTATTTTTCTCCCTCTGAGGAGAAAATAGCCATTGTTAATAAAGTTTGTAGATTTTTCTTTCAAGAAAACTGTTTAAGTGGAAAATAAAGTTCATAAAAACATTCGTGTCTGGAAAATGTTATTAAGTTTTCCCTTGTTGCAAATACCTTTATTTAGAACTAAATTAACTCAATGGTTGTTCTAAAACTGTATTTCTAAATGTAGTAAGAAAGATGAAAACGGAATGGCTTATTTCAGAACTTAATAAACTTAAGGAATCCTTCCAGGGTTCTACGTCAGATTCAATTGTGTTTTATTCAATAATAAATTTTTCTGGTTTTTATTTTTATAAACATCATTTTCTTTTGATGTTCAATTCTTGAGAAAAACGATAAGAGTTTCCCCAACGATATATTAATTAATAAAAATGTATAATAATTGGAATTCAAGAGAATAAAATTTTGTGCTTAAACATAGAAATCATAAAGTGAAAAAACAGGAAAACAAAAAAAATTTAACCCTTATTCTACACTCCATTTTCCTTGGCCCTAACCTCAACCATTGGGCCATCCTGCTATAACTCTAAACATCAGGCAACGCTCCCCCTTATATCGATTCAACCCATTTAGTCAATTGTAATGTATGAGGGGGGAGCTATCCATATGTAACTAAATAATTCTAACCATAGTCTGAGGGGCCAAATTTTAATGTCGCGGGGCTGTTAAGAAATAAAATTCAACCTCCCCAAGCCGGATTTGAATCGGCACCGCTCCAGTTCCCCCACTCCCCCGCACTTTTTTCACTGCCAGAGACGATCCAACAGAACAAACTACACCCTCGCAGGTTTTACCCTTATTCCCAGCGGTGGATCTGCTCTGCTTGATTAAGCCTTGTCTCCATCGTTTTTTTACTCGGCCTCATAGAGTTTTGTTTAACGTGGTTGGCGGCACAATACGAAGAAATGAAGTTGTTAATGTTAATGTTGGAAATAAGCTTCTGGAGGTGAAATCGTGCTATTTCCAAACTTCAGTATATTCCTAACAGAATGTACGACTGGAAAAAAAAAATTCTGCACACGATTAAAAGAAAAAAACGTAATGGTAGAGAAATGGTGGCTAACAACAATCTTCCTCTATCGGATAAGGAGTAGGATGTGGCTGCTAGAGGACAAAAAGAATGTCAAGTTCAGAAAAAATCTTTTACGAACAATAAATGACTAAATATTGTAAAAACTATTAATAATAAGAATTTTATTTTAAGGTAATTTTCCTTTCGTCCCATCCTATTTTCTTCCCCGTTCCTTCATTAACTTCAGTATCTCGTTTTTTTCTAAAATGATGTCACTGCGTTCAATCTCTTAATTGATCAAATTTATCATCTAGGATCTTTCTGATTTCTTTGAGTACGGTTGTTATATTATGTTCCAATCTTTTACGACGTGTGATACAGAAATGTCTTGACACCGACTTGGCCGAATTCTCGCACGAGTTGTAATTTCATATATTTTTAATCAATTGCGGAGTGGGTTAGCTTAGTGGTTAAGGTGCTGAGCTGCTATCTTCCGTGGCCACGTCAACAGATAATTGTTGTAGATAATTATGTATTTTACAATGCCAGTCGTAGATCGACTCAGGGGTCGGAAGACTCTCTTAGAGCCATCTCATCCTTTATAAAATGGTAACCCTCTAATTAGGGTTGACCGTGATACTGACTTTATCTCCTCACATTTCCTTGCACAACTATTGGCCTAGAAACAGTATTAACCAATTACTTAAGACCCATCATGGGTTGTAGTAGTACAGTTTTTTATTTATTGTAAAATTTCAACGCCAGATCCATTGTAGCATTTATTATTCAACAGAATGTTACAGGATCAAAACGTAGGTGGCCTTCTTTGTCAATAGTCAGTAGACAAATCGGACAATGTGCCTTTGATGTATTTTTGGTAGAAATGTGTAAGCATAAGAATACGGTTGTGGGGAGCAGATCTTTAATTATTTGTTCAATTAATACGGTTTATAAAAAAATATATCTTGGATATAAAGCCACTCAGTTTTATATTTACATAATAACTGACTTGAGAGCTTCGTTAATAATTTTTATAAACAATGAGTGAATAGTGGCAATGGCATTTAAATATAAAAGTGCACAAGAACATTCACATACCAGATGGGACTTATTTTTAATGTATGCAAACAATGAATAATACCACTGTGATTAATATTGGTTCATAAATAACTCAAGCTTAAAAGTTGAAACTTATTGAAATTTATTTTTATTACATCTTTATGTATTTTTAGTGGGCTAAAACCAAAAATAAACTCCGTTTTAGAAATGTTTCTCAAATTAATGAAATGTAGTGCCAGTTATGTTTTATAAAAATAAAGAAAATCTTTCATAACACTAGGTTACTTAACTCATTAACATGAAAAATATCAAATATTACAAATCGGACTCTACTTGTAATCTATTTATTTTATCTTAATTTTTTTCATATTTATGACGTTGTATATAGTTAGGGGTGTCTTTTGTATGAGACTATACCCTCCCCCCATAATCAACCGTTAAAACAAAATGTACCTCGTACATTATTCATTTAAGACCCACCAGGCCGATCTAGTATTAGATAAATAAAAAAAAATAAAATAAAAAGTAACTCGGATGTATTTAAACAATATTAAAAATATTGCATTATGTCTTAAATTCAAATTGACGTAGTAGAGTCCGATTTGTAATATTTGATATTTTTAATGTTAATGAGTTAAGTAACCTAGGTGTTATGAAAGATTTTCTTTATTTTTATACAACATAACTAGCATTACATTTCATTAATTTGCGAAACATTTCTAAAACGGAGTTCATTTTTGGTTTTGGCCCTCTAAAAACATAATGATGTAGCAAAAATAATCAAAACAAGTTTCAGTTTTTAAGCTTGTTATTTATGAACCAATATTAATCACAGTGGTATTATTCATTGTTTGCATACATTACAAATAAGTCCCATCTGGTATGTTAATGTTCTTGTGCACTTTTATATTTTTGTAAACAATGAGTGAATTGTGGCAATGGCATTATTGAGCTAAGCGAGAAATCGATGGTGAAGCGGACACGGTACCACTAAGGTCAACAGGATACAGGTCATTACCTAGATTGTCCGACATCCAAAGGGGTCTCTCCACACCTTCCTATATTGCTACAAGAGACAACCTGAATCTTTAATTATTATTTCAATTAATCCAGTTTTAAAATTAAAAATGTATCTTTTATAAAAAGCCACTCAGTTCCAGAGCTTTAGCAAAAAGATGTAAGGGGCATGTTTATAAAGCAGAGATTAGTACCTGAGTAACTTGCCAAATTCATACATGTTAGGAAAACGAAGTATGCATAGTATAATGGTCGCAACAATGTTTTAAGAGAGAACGGTATTTACCACTTGACCTTATTGATATCTGGAGGACAAGAATAAACGCAGAACTGGAGTCCTTTAAATGAAAACTAATCGTCGAAGATTGTATTTAGGAGTGCTATCTAAGCCATTTAAATCCTGTGAGAAAACGCCACGGAATATGAGAACGTGGTAAACACTGATTGTTATGGCTAGATAAATAATTCCTTAGGAAGCCACCAATCTGAAGAATAGAGGAAGAGTACGGTGGTTGTCCAAAACACAATGGATATACAGAGTAGGATTTAAAGCTTCAGTGCCCTTAGGCCCAACAGCCTTTGCCAACTCTTCATGATATCAGAGGAAAAAAGTACTGGAATATTGGTCAAACACTTTTCCTCAAGAAAGTAATTTTGATTATGAAAAACTTTTCGCATAAGAATACCTTTTGACTTTTCCCTATTCATCTTAAACATTTTTTATTATTACATGTATTGGGTTGTAAAAATTTATAGCGTTATTTACTGGTTATTTCAATAAAAACTTTAGACTCTTGTAAATATTTTTAATCAGTTATATATGATTCATTTTGATCTATTACATGTGCCATCTTTCAGGTAATTTTTTAATTCCGTCCTCCTAGAACTTCTCAGATTTTTACGCAATGAACTGTATGTGCGTTTTGCAGTCTTCGAGTGCATTAAAGTATTTGCCGTTAAGAGAGTTTTGAAGGGCCCGAAATAAGAGAAAATCTGTTGGGGCAAGGTCTGGTAAATAGGGTCGGTGGGGGATCACATCCCAACCAAACTCCAATAATTTCTGCCGGGTCTGTAAAGACACGTGAGGACGGGCTTTGCTGTGATGAACTATGCCTTTGCGATTGTCATACAAATGATTTGAGACACTTGCATGAGATATGTTAAGCGTTTCTGCAATATTCTGTGTCGTAGAGTGAGGGTTGTATTTGCGCAATGCTTGAATTTGGTCATTATCAACAGTTGAAGGACGACCCGAGCGCTTTGCGCTTTCCAAGTCAAAATTTCCGGTTCTGAACAGCGTCAACCACTTACGGACGGTGCTTTGTACTATGGCATCACCACCATCCACACTGCAAATTTTGTTAACCTTCTGTGCAGCGGATTTTCCTTTTCGGAAATTAAAAAAATCATTAAATGATGATAATGATTTTTTTTTCCCATTTTGAGCAAGCGAAATACTACTTAAACATAAGGAATCTCGGTTGAAAATCAGTTTTATATTTACATAATCATAACTGACTTGAGTGCTTCGTTAATAATTTTTATTAACAATGAGTGAATTATGGCAATGGCATTATGTAAATATAAAAGTGCACAAGAACATTCACATACCAGATGGGACTTATTTTTAATGTATGCAAACAATGAGTAATACAACTGTGACTAATATTGGTTCATAAATAACACAAGCTTAAAAATTGAAACTTATTGAAATTTGTTTTGATTATTTTTGCTACATCTTTATGTTTTTTAGTGGGCTAAAACCAAAAATGAACTCCGTTTTAGAAATGTTTTCGAACTCTACTACGTAAATTTGAATTTAAGACCTAAGACAATATATTTAATATTCTTTAAGTACATCCGAGTTACTTTTTATTTTTTTATTTATCTAATACCAGATCGGCCTGGTGGTGCATTGTCTTAAATGAATAATGTAAGAGGTACATTGTTTTTAACTGTTGATTACGGAGGGGGGGAAGGTATAGAGTCATACAAAAGATACCCCTAACTATATACAACGTTATAAATATAAAAAAAATTAAGATAAAATAAATAGATTACAATGATAATTCTTAATAAATAATAAAAGTAAAGTTAATAACAAAAACTATGAGATTTATATATTTAACATAATACATAATTGAATTTCAATGGAAAAAAATAAAATAAAGTGAATTTAAGATGATGAGAAAAAAAAATGAAGGTAAAATAAATTTTAGAGCGACAATAACAGAACTGATAAATACAGAACTTATAACAGGATGTCCTGCAGCAGCCTGGGCTCCAGTCTTCGGGTTGTGGTTGGGTTTCCCAGGTTGTAGGTCACTGCTCCTTTAACTATAGGTAACTGAGAGTGGAACTTCATGAACCTTTTTTTGATGTAATCCTCTATTGTCTCTATTTATAATTCACGATGCGATTGGCTGTATCTTACAAACCAAGGAGCATCCACTGCAATTCATACGAATTTGTTTTGAAGAGATTGTAATTTTTCCTTTTCGTAAAGAATTCCGCTCCCCAGACTTCACAGCCGTACGGCTCCAAAAAAAAGCAAAAACTGTTTTCTCGCCTGAGAAAGTGATGGTGACTGTTTTTTGGGATAGTCATGGAGTCATTTTGATCAAATATCTTCAAAAAAGAAAAAACATTATAGGAGAATACTAGGCATCATTACTTGACAAGCTGAAGGCAGGACTTGGGAAAAAACGGCGATATTTGCAGAAAAAGAAAATCCAGAAAAAGACAATGCATCGTCTCTCACCTCAGCGGCTGCCATGGCGAAAATCCACGAATTACGGTTTGAATTGCTTGACCATCCGCCTTACTCACCAGATCTAGCCCCAAGCGACTTCTTTTTGTTCCCTCATCTAAAAATTGTGCTCGAAGGACAGAGATTGTCGTCACCTTCGTGAACAATCAATTTGCTGACAAAAACGCCAAGTACTACAGAGATGGGAGCATCGCTGGGAGAAATGTGTAGAGTTACAAGGAGATTACGTTAAAAAATAAAAAATAATAAGAAAAAATGTCTTGTATTTTTGTTAGGTCGGAAACTTTTCAGACCACCCCCGTACATCTGTGGCCTGAGAATAGTTTTTTTTTTATTTAAATAATTTATTAATGATGATACAAACATGTGGAGAATCTACCCACTGATAGAACTATAATAACATTTCTAGAGGAGAAGATCTCGAGGCCATCTTCTTGGCAGACGCCTAGGAGGATTATTAGATAATGAAGGAGAAGCCAGGTTAGAAACAAGTGGATTTGGGTGGTTGAGAAGTTTAGCATGGAAGGAACAGTATCTGGTTCTGGCCAAATCGGCAACACATGGAACATTGAGGTCCTGATGGATGACTTGATTTGTGACAAAGTAAGGAGCATTAAGTATTTTACGAAGGATTTTGGACTGTAAGGATTGGATTCGGGAGGTATTTGATGGTTTAGTGGAGCCCCAAAGCTCAACTCCGTATGTCCAGATAGGCCTTATAATAGTCATGTAGATCAGTCTTTTGTAGTGGATTGGCAATTTAGACCGTTTGTCTTGTAAATGTTGTAATAGTCGAAATCGACGAGTAGTTTCTTGTCTTTTTAGTCTTGTATGAGGATTCCATGTCAGTCGTTTGTCGAGATTTAGTCCTAAGTAACGGATCTGTTCGACAGGAATAAGTGGGGTATTATTAAAGGATACTGTAGGGCAAGAGGTCATGGGTTTACGACGAAGGGTAAATGTGATTTTGTGGGATTTATTGGAATTAATTTTAATCCTCCAGTTTTGGCACCATTCTTCAAGGGTGGTGATGTGGGATTGCAGGGTTTAGGATACAATGTAAGGATCATTGTTCACTGACAATAAACATGTGTCATCGGCATACGTGGTGAGGATAGTGTTAGGATGGGTTGGGATGTCAGCTGTGAAAACTGTATAAAGGATAGGACCAAGGATACGACCCTGAGGTTCACCAGCAGACTGACGGAATAGGGATGAATAAGCGCCGTTGTAATTTACTTGAAATAATCTGTCGGAGAGATAAGAACGGATAATGAGGAAGTATGTAGGCGGTAGGAATATACGGATCTTGTATAGCAGTCCTGGGTGCCAGACTCGATCAAAAGCCAGAATAGTTTTAAAAATAAGAATTCCTGTTTCTGATTTTAATTTGGATTTTCTATTCAGGATAGGATATAGCATTGCTAACCTTGCGTAGGTTTGAGTTAGTTTGATGTTGATATGGTGGTTACAGGTAAGGCGGCGATCGAGGTGAATTCCCAGATATCTTACTGTTTCACTGGCAGGATTTCTTTATTTCCTTCCCTAGAAATGCATATTTTATTTTTATTTACATCAACATCATTGGAATGAGAGAACACTAGTTTTTCCAAATGTACAAAAAACATTGGAATTTGGTCAAACTATACAGGTATTTCCACAAGGCCAAATAAATATACAATAGTAATAAAAGTTTTTTATTGGAGATTTGTACGTTTTTACAATCCTTATTGTATACAAATTTTATAAGTATTCAAATTTCCTTTATACCAGTTATGTGTTTCTTCAAAATAATTTAATATATCAAAACATTTCATAACATAGGTAAGAATAGAATACTCATTTTTTTTTCTTTATTCGTCTTTCCACCTGCTATAGATTTCATCTTTTAATGGTAACATTCAGTGACATTCATGGCCAACCCTTCATTTATGCAACGAGATAACTCTCTAGATACTCGAGTTAGGTAGATAACGAGATAATCGCTTTAATGTCCAGTATTTAATTTGGAAAAGTGAATAATGGTCGATTCACACTGTACGTACTGTCTCACTTTATTCCGTTTACATAAAAAATATTATGTGATCATAAGTATTCGGAAACGGTATGAAAGTGGAAAGGAAAATGAGAGTACAAATATTTAATTTGTATAAACGGAACGTAAACTGCTCCTTGATTCCTACGTACGAGTATTTATGACTAGTCATAAATTCTAGAATCTGGTTTTTACGGACTTACGTAATTGATCTTGGGTCTTAAAATCATAAAATCCCTTCTATATTCGTTTTAGACGATCCCAAATCCTTAATGTTCTTTTTATTCCAGACTCAGTGCGATGTACACCAGCTCTTCTATTATAAACCCCGTAATTGCACAAATTCACTAATATCGAAGATACTTTTCCATTCGATTCCGATTCATGATCCTAAAAGGCGTATAAATAAAGAAGATGTATCATATCTTGGTAAAGAACCCTAAACTTATCCTAAAAAACCTATCTATCTAATGCCACCAAACTCAGAAATATCGGTAAGACCATAACTTTTTTTTTAAACCTTTGATTAATTTTCAAAAGAAATCTTTCTAAATATTTTTGCAAAAAAGGAAGCCACTGATCATTAAATTATTTAACTGGTTCTTCTAAACTGACAAACTTTTATAGTAATATTGAACTAAAACATTAAATAATCAATAAATATATTAAGATATTAAAGAATCAAAACATACATTAGTGAAATGATTCGGAAAACGATATTGTTCGGCAAGGGTTTGCCTAGTTTGTTTTTGTTTACAAAAGTGTTCCAGATCATGGAAGGCTGTCGTGGTAGGAAAACATAGTTGTTTGCTTTCACAGATCGCCTGTTTACGCTTCCTCTAATAACTGCATTAACCCGACCATGATATACTCGCTTCGAGGTGACAATAATTTCAAAATTGAATCCTTCTTCTCAACTTTCCTCTCAAGTTCCTATTTTCTGGGAGAGATATACAGATATATATATATTCGAGGTAATTCAGTTATTTGTAGAGTTAGGGATTCCCTATGGATTGTGGGGCTCAGTGTAGGAATCTGTGGTTTTCCGGTCTAGAATAGTGTCTATTTAACTATTTAAAGATAACTGAGCAGTATAAAATAAAATAAAGTAAAGTAGTACAGGTTCTTAATTATCTATTATAAAATTTTAAGGTAATATATATAGTCGGAGAGTTACAAAACTGTGTCACAAGTGGTGCAAGACATACTTTATTTAAATGAACACACAGAGACTATGACAAACTGCGTAAAACTACTATATACAACTTGTCTCCTGTTGTAGTGTCATTCGATAACTCTGAACTCTACCAAGCTACTCTAAGAATAATGATTCTTACCGCTAACAAAAGGATTTTTATGTGCCTTATAAAGGTGGGATTGAGAGAGATCACTTGAAATCTGCAATAGATTAAACCAATGCTTGTGTGGCAGCCTAATGTTGTATACTGGGCATGTGACGCGAATACCAAGTTTTATTTATGGATAATTAACACCTTCAAAATTTGGTGGTTATAAACAAGGGGAAGAAACCAGTACTGCCCTAGAAATGATCCTTGTTAAAAACAAAAACTGGAGCATTTCTTGTACTGTTTTTTTTTTTTTTTTTCTGCCACACAGTTGTGGGCAAAAGGTAATAGTGATGAATGATCTCATACATACTAAAATTAAAAAATAAAATAAAATAAAATAAAAAAAGAGAAAAA
>NW_027111517.1:1031989-1050712 GCF_000696795.3 Halyomorpha halys
TAATAAAAAAAAAACTCTCTTAAAATATATACAAACAAAAGAATAGACAAGATGAACATAATCAAACTATCTGTATGAAAAATAAAAAAATAAAAAAACATAATCATAAAATAATATATACGATATATACACAATCGACCTCAGGATCCCTGAGGCCACTCTATCCCCCACGTGTGAGGGGTAGAGCAGAGCTCAAGAGATCCCAGCGTATCCCTCTCGCCGCATCACTGGTAATGTACTGTTTCTGAGGGTTTTAGTTGGTATACTCTCGTGTCAGATTTACGTTTTTTATTGCTCTTTATTTAATTGATATATAGAGCAGGACAAGGGAGGACGGGTAGCCTCGGGGTAAGGCGCGTGGCTAGTAACTCCAAGGACACGAGTTCGAATCCGGCTGAGCAGAAAATTGTTTTCTGTTACACAGTAGCCGTGAGTCAGCTCCGGTGGGTTCTTGGCCCTACTGGGGTCCACCCAGCCTCTTAAATTGGGTAAAAATCTGGCAGTCGAGTGTGATTCTGAACCAATTACCTCCTTGCACAACCGTTGGTCTAGTAACAGTATTTCTTTACAAATTACTGAACCCCTGACCCCTTCATGGGTTGTAGCGGTACAGATTTTAATTTTAATAGAGCAGGTCGATAGAGGCTATGATGACGATTATCGGTCATCTGCGCGATCCTGTAATTGGGTATCAGATATCTCCTTTATTTTGAAACTGTTCATGCAGTGCTAATATAGTGCAATGTATTTAGTCCCAGGAAGTGGTTTACTTATTAAAAATGCAACAAATTGTTCCTAATGAGTAAAAAGGCAGTAACCACGTATCAATTTTTATGTAGATTTACTAAGCGGATGCCAGCAACTGCAGTTTAACACTGACAATGAGATTAAGGAAAATTGATTTTCTTTTCCAGTTTACAATCGGATATTGCTATTTAAAAGTGAATATGAGTTTTTAGTTATTCATAAATGGAAGAATCAGGAAAAAAGAAAATTTCTGTAACATTGACCATAAATTCTCTGGCAGAATCGAAAAAAGTCATATTTTATGGTTAAAAAAAGCAGCTCTCACTATGAATTAAAAATTATAATAATTTATTTTATTATTTTCTTTTATGAATTTTTGAATAGAAATTTATTGAGTTACTTTTATGGTTATTATTATTTAAAAAAGTACTGGTTAATTTAACTTATCAGTTCTCGTTAATGTTAATTTTAGATTAATGACTATTTTAGAAATGCCATTAGTAAGATTAACATTAACATTTCCTTTTAAACGTAACTTATTTGTTAACCAACAATTTCCCACACTCCCCTACCCTGTTGGTACTTTGCATCCACCTTTAGCTAATTCTTGTGCTATCCTCCATTCAGAAAGGTGGTAGACATATTTCGTCCATTCTTTTCCGTTTTCTCGACCTTAATTTTATTCTTATTTCTCTTATTTTCCGTATTTTATTGTTTACTGTATTTTTATATTTTTATTTATATATTTTTTATTATTATTTTTTTCATTAATTGTCCAATACCTTTTTGTAATTTTTGTTTATTTATACCTTTCACTGTACTTTTAATTTTTATTTTCTTTAATTTATTATTATATTAAGTTTCTATGAATAATCTTAATTGATATTTAGCAACATCTTAGTTCACTTTTATTTTGTTATCTATTTTCTTACATTGTTACATTATTTTAGTATATTTCTTTAGCTCTGATGGAGCTCTGCAAAGTGGGGCGAAACGTAGGCTCACAATAACTAGTTTATTTACTACTTGAGTTCTTTTAACTACATCCAGACCATCTTCATTTAATATAATAAATTTTAGTTCTTACCTCATTGTTGTAGTATATTTTATCATATTTATCAGGTTTTATTACTTAAAAGTTTTAAAAGTATATTTATTACCTTTATAAGATCGCCGATACCAGACTAATAGATGAAGCATTAATTTCAATGTGTGAAGATTGATTGCTCAATTATCATATAAGATAAAGTATTTTAGTAGTTATTTAAATAATTAGTGCTTATCAGAAAATGCCATTACTTTAAGTTTTCATTAAACGGATCAGCAAAGCTGATGGATGCAAATACATTTATTAAGCACTAAGTTATTACTATTGAAAATAAAAAAGTCCGTCAAATGACTTCTAAGTTTTCTTGATATAGTTTTTAAGACTACTTTATTGCTTACTTACAAACGTCCTCTAAAAAGGGCCCTGGCTTTATCGAGCTTTTATTATCGCTTAGTGGTTTCTTGTTTTTGTAAACAAAAGTTGTTTTTCTTAAGTTCTAAATTTTTAGCGTTAATAATTCTCGATATATTAATGTTGCATAGTATTTCCCTCATTTATTGAATTCATGTATTCATTTGTATTATTTAATATTTAACATTATATACTCATATTATAATTGAAATGTATTTTATTAATTTGTTTCACCGACTGACCTTCACTTTTTTTTTAATTTTTAGAACTTATTATCCTACCATAAGTTCAACAATTGAAGCAACAGTTCTTAACTCGATTTTGTTTTTGTACTTTTCGAAGGATCCGCTTCCAATTTGCCCTAGATGAGTCACAAGTATTCCCGAAACGCCCAAGAAAAAAAAAAGTGAATTAAGAATTGTGTTATATATTCATAACTTCATTAGCATATGATTAAAAAGTCTATGGTACGGATCATATAATTATGGATCTTTTACTTCTATTAAATCCTATTTTGATTTTAGGAAGATCGATGATTGACCGTGTGTAATATATGAAAAGAAGTCCGGATGGTAAAAAGATGGTCCGGGTTGGTAAAAAAAAAAATCAGTAAAAAAAAGAGTATTCAAATATTTAATGCGAGCTAACGTTTCGCCCCACTTTGGAAGGCTAAAAAAGATCCAAACAACTAAAATAAAGTAACAAAATAAGATAATAGCGTGAAATAAAAGTAAACTAAGGTGTGGCTAAATATAAGTTAAAATTTATATAAAAGTGAACAATATAAATTAAAGAAAATAAAAATAAAATATACAGTGAAAGGTATAAATAAACAAAAATTACAAAGAGGTATTAGAAATTAATAAAAACAAAGAAATAACAACAAATAAAAAAGTAGATAAAAAATATATAAAAATAAATACATTCCATACTAAAAGATGAAAAAAGGGGAAGAAGAATAAAAGTCAAGAAAAAAGGAAAATAATAATCAAAATACCTTACTAAATGCAGGTAAGCACAAAAATGAAGTTGTAGGTGGATGAGAAGACAGAAAGGATAGAAGATAGGGGGGAGGTGGTTGGCGGTTAACTAATACATTACATTTGAAAGAAAAGAAAAATATAAAATATTGTTAAAGTAAAGAAAATATTAAATATAGGCAGACATCACATGCTTATGTACATAATAAGCAGGAAAATGATATAAAAAAATGTATATCGATAAAAAATATTTATATGGATAAAATTGATTTTTTTGACTTCACCCCTTTTATTTATACCCACATTTTTGCGTGTGTATAACTGTTATCACTAGAAATGTGATTCGTTGCACAGAAAAAATAAATCATTTTATATTTTTTATTAAAACTAATTAAACGTTAATGAAACTCAGGATATAACTAAATGAGGTATGCATAGTCCTCCTACATTTCGGGTATGTAACCTCCTCTAGAGGGTCGAAATAGTGGGCTGGATATTTGTAGAACAATTTGCTTTTTCTTCTTCTTCTTCGATCTTTTCATTTAAATGGCCAAGTCTGGGTATGACAAAATAAATTCAGCGGTACTACTGAGAATAATCTGCTTAAAATAAATCGATTAAGGTATCAATCAAATGGGACCAGTCGCATGGGGGTAGAATCAATTTTTGAAAAGATATGGCCTATGTTAGGTGAATAACAAAAAATAAATCACAATATTTTGTTTACTAATGTTATTCAAGTGCAAATAAATAAATGATTGTTTATAGTGCGATGGAATTCGTTGTGGAGGATGGAAAAAGAGGCTGGGTATAACCGTGCACTAATTTCATTCAACTTTTTAGACGAATAATAATAATGAAATGTGTATTAATTCTATTTTTCTTGCAGTTTTTTTTTTTTGGAAATGCTTATTATTATTATATTTATAAATTACGTTTTATCAGATGTTATAACCAATTAAAAAAATACTGAAAGGAATATGGTCCGGGTGCGGTAAAAAAAAACTCAAATAGTAGAATTATACTATTTTATTGAGCCAACGTTTCACTATCCTTCCTGTTTCATTTGTATTCATGTATCTATCTTTTAATTTATATTCATGTGTTATCTTTTTAAGTGTACTTATATTAATTACTTTATTATTAATTTTCTATTATATTTTACACTTTTCTGTATCCCCGCTCATTTGGTATATTTTGTTTCTTTATTACTTACATACATTGTATCCCATTATTTTATACTTTACTGCTCACCTAATTTAAATACTTTTTTACTTTGTTTACTTTAAAAAAAATTTTTTTTTTTTTCGTTATTGTGGCATAACTGTCGTCCCCACTCCTCCCAATACCAACGGTCACTTTATTTTTGACTGCCGTCAAAACAGGTATACATTCTGTCTCATCATTTGATTTGTGTTTTTTTCTTTTTACATCTCTTTATTTGTATTTTCTTTAATATTTCTTCTCTTATCTATCTGTTACTATTACCCTTTTCATTTACTATTTACAACCTTTAATTTATCTTATTATATCTTACTTTTTTACATTTTATACCCCTGTTATTTTACACTTATGTTTTTTTTTCCTTTTGTAACTATGTGTTTGTATCTTTTTTAGCCCTGACGAAGCCCTGCAACGTGGGGCGAAACGTTGGCTCAATAAAATAGTGTAATTCTACTATTTGAGTTTTTTTTTACCGCACCCGGACCATATTCCTTTCATCTTTACACACGGTCAATCAATAATCTTCCAGTATGTCATAAAAAAATACTGTTTGAATTCAAGATATAAAATCGAACTGTTAGAAAATAGAATTAAAACACTTCCCCTTATTGTTATAAATTTGCCAAATTGTTAAAAAAAATCAAATGCAAAGAAAAAAAAAACAGGATTGTATTTTTAAAAAAATCAAATATTGAGCAACATATAAATTTTTTTTCGCATCCACTAGTAATAGTGTTAATTTATTTTATTGCTACTATAATTGTATAATTACAATATACTACATGAATTATGTAGCATTTCCAAATAAAGTTATTAACTTATTGTCTAATCAGTGATATACCTACTGGGAATTTTCTTCGTTTATGCCACGTAGTATTTTGAGTGCCTTTACAATTTATTACTCTATACAAATTATTTTTTCAATTAATATATATGTGTAGGAGCGGGGTGGCTCAATGATAAGGCACTGTGCTACTAATTCCAAGGACTCGAGTTCGAATCAGGCTGATGCTAATAATTATTTATTCTGTGAGTTCTTCTAGCGGTTGAGCGTGATACTGACCAAATCAACTCCTTGCCCAACTGTTGGTCTAGTAAAAGCATTTCCCTAAAAAGTACTAAACCTCTTCATGGGTTTTAATGCTACAGATTTATATTTATATATTTATTTAATATATAATCGATATATATCATTTCTGAGTTATAATGCCGAATAGGCTGAGAAATTAATATCTAGTTGGACATTAAATTTAGTATTTCAGATGCACTCATACATTCATCACAATGCTCGTCTGTTGTTGAATACACTAATCACTGAGGGAATCAAAAAACGCTTTTACTAATGGCTTGGAAATAACAGAAGAATTTCAAATCGTCTAAACTATTTTTTAACGGAATTGGATAAAGGAGGTTATCAATACAACTATTTTCGTTTATGTATGTTCACTCATAACCTTCACTATACTTTTTTTTTTTTTTTTAATAATTTATTTATTGATATTTACAACTGTATACACATATATACAACAAGTAAATTTGCTGTAGGTGACATAGTGACATGATAAAAACATGTGGAGAATCTACCCACTGATAGAACTCCAATAACATTTCTAGAGGAGAATATCTCGAGGCCATCTTCTTTTCAGACGCCTAGGAGGATTATTAGGTAATGAAGGAGAAGCCAGGTTAGAAACAAGTGGATTTGGGTGGTTGAGAAGTTTATTATGGAAGGAACGGTATCTGGTTCTGGCCAAATCGGCAACATATGGAATATTGAGGTCCTGATGGATGACTTGATTTGTGACAAAGTAAGGAGCATTAAGGATTTTACGAAGGATTTTGGACTGTAAGGATTGGATTCTGGAGGAATTTGATGGTTTAGTGGAGCCCCAAAGCTCAACTCCGTTCACTATACTTAAATCGATTTATATTATTTTGTTTTTTAGAGTACATCACAAAGATGGTCCTATATAAGAATTCATAATAAGATTACCTCAAGTAATGAATGTGTTAATTTAAAACCTACAATAAATTATCAATACGATCAACACGTACCTTACAGTATTACAGTATCTCTGTAATAATACTTGTTGTTCGTACCTTTGGGTATAGCCTGAAATAGATATCTCTAAAAAAAGAGGTTAACAAATATATTTTAACTCTATCGTAAAAAAAAGTTTTCTAGTCCACTTTCATTTAAATTGTTGCTTAATATTTTTAATTGACAAAAAGGTTGCTTATCATACCTTTTGATCTAAACCATAGTCATTTTGCAAATTTTCACGGCGCTTTATCTCAGAAGTTGTTTCGAATTTTCTAATATGTTACATAAGAAACTTGTAAGATATTCATTGCTTTTGAAAATTGAAAACGAAAAGTTTTGACTTAAAATGCACTGGAAGGTAGTTGCTGAAGAACAACTTTTCATTGATTTATTTTTTTAGGAAACTAAGTTTTTTTTTTTTATTTTTAGTTTTCTTTTTAGGTTCCGTCAGCTTGAACGGAAGCCAGCCTGCCAATTTTTAACACCAAACAGAGCCCAGATTCTTCTTCAAAACAATCCCTCTAGTGAAGAAACTGATCTAGTAATTTTTTTTGGATTTTGTAAGAATCCATTTTTGCGATATTGCCTGTTCAGCTATGAGACGATTCAGCAACAGGAACATTTACAAGGAGTTCACAGCACTTTTTTTTCTTACCCCTTCCTCACCATTCCCCAACCTAGCAACGGGGTGCGGTAGCAGTGGGGCATGCGCATGCCACTGCTCCCAAGCTTGTCTTTTGCATCCGTTCGGGTTCCTCCTGCTGCTCACCCGGCTTCCTAGTACCAGTCCAAATTAACTTCCTCTTTTCCAGGGGCTCGCTGATGTTTGGCGGTCAAGCCCTTCCCATCGTGAAATGCGTTGGGCCCACCACCTTCTTCCGACCATAAATGAACTCACAGAAGAAGGGATAGTTCTCTTCTTCTATCAGACGGGGGATGTCCAACTCAGAAAGGGCGAAAATCCCAGACTTTCTCGAAAGCCTCATCGAAGCAATCCACTATTACGTGTTCTACTGTTTCAGGAACTCCACACGTGGGACAGCGGGGGTCGACGTTCTTTCCAAAGCTCTGTAGCTTTCCTAGGAACCCCCCATGTCCTGCTAGCATCTGTGAGACCCAATTGTCTGGGATAACCTACTGGGCCTTCAACCTTGATTGGGCGGTGAGGAAATTTTTTTCTCAAAGTAGCGCCCTTCTGGCTTGCTACCCACCGTCCATTCCACTCCCACAGTATCTTCGTCCGGTTAAGTCTCACCAATCCTCTCCGGGAGTACACTTCTCAGTTCGAGCACCTTTCTATGTGGAAGCATATTTCACTGGACCGTAAATCCATTTTAGGATTTTTCTTTTCAATGCTAGAAGATCCCTTCCATCAGAGGTCGATTAGACCCAGGTTTCTGATTACCCTGATCAGTGTCGTATACAATGTTGTTTTTTTGTCACTCTAAGCTACTTCCCAGTTTTCTACGCATTTAATAGCACTTGTTCAGTAAATCATTTAACAATTTCACATTTATTTCAATATCGAAACGTTCAGTTGGTCCAGTCACAGGTTGAAAACATGCTTCCTTTTTATCCTCTCCTAGATCCCTCTATTTCCCCTCTCCTTTATTGCTGGGGGGCTACTTCCGAAATGTCTACTCACTCACTATTTTTCACTGATGGAAAGGAAGAAAAAAGTGACTGATTGACCAGAGAAAAATAGCTATTTCATGCCTCTAGTGTCTTCTCCCAAAGAGGGCACTAGAGGTGATCCTTGGTTCTACTATTGACCACATGGGGCTCTAGCAGTTCCTACTATGGGCTCTTTCAGACTATTTCAGTTTGTCCGAAATAACTCCTTACCACCTTACTTACATGCATAAACGATTTCGGGATAGGAATATAAAAATGTTACAGAGGTAATATAAAACTATAAAAATAAGATTTGTGCTATTTAATATATTGACAATGTAATATTTTTCAGTGTTATTAACAAGCTTATAAGCTCTTCAGTTTAATCAAGGTAGAATCTATAGCTAATATATCTACATAATTTGGGTAAAGTAAGTGTTACGTATTATTTCATGTTCGACGGTGATATGTTTTCATATAATATTCAAATACACTTTGGCCCACTACTAACTAGTGAGCCTACTAATAATAAATTTTTTTCAGTAAGAACGTTTAGTACAACAAAATAGGCTCGCAAACATTTGCGTAAAAGTGATAGCAATAGGAACTGACAATATCTATAATACGAATGCAACTATTACACTATAACCTTATTTAATTATTTGGTATTAGAATATATATATATCCAGGATGTCTCACTATAACTGTTCATCCCTCCTTATCTCTAAAGGCTTTGGAACTCTGATTTTATCTGGATTATAACAATGAGATGGGTTCCGTTTTTTGAAAGAATTGAAAACGTTCTTCTCTCTCTTTTTTTTTTTACTTATTCAGACAGAAAATAAAATTTTAAGTCAAATTCATATTTTTTTTTCTTATCCATTTCTTTTGTTTTTAAATTGATTGATTTACTTTAATTTCCTTAACACCGGTTATTTACTTATTTTACTGTTATTTTTCTAACTAAAATTTCATTTAATTTTATAATAATCTTTTTAGTTTATTATTATTTTATCACTTTAATATTTTATGTTTTTAATTTAGCATTTATTAAGGCTCTTTGATCCATTGGGAGCTAAAAGGACAATTGATAAATACTGCTACTATGTATAATTGGTGTTAGTGAGTATGTAAAACTCTAATACTCATTGTCCTTGAGTGTGGCAGATTGTATTATTATCTCAATGAAATATTATTATTAAAAAGGAAATTTACTGACGTGTTCAAAAGGCGTAAATAAAAAAAAATAATAATTTTTTTTTACGATTTGTACCCAAATAGCACGAAAAAAATTAATGAACAAAATCGCTTCATAATTGTATATCCCCTATGGATTCATAATCACAATTGAAGCATGTATTAATTGAGGCGTCATAATAATCGGCTGGTCGAAGAATCTCAAATTATCATAGAAAATTGAATTATAACGATTTTATTTACTTATTTTAGGTTTATTACATACATTAAGTTAGGTTTATTCGATTTTCGTACATTTTACACGCAAATTATCAAAAACTACAACCAAAAGTTGTTTTTGTGGTTATATAGGACTCTTAAGGACGCGTCTGATCAGAAAAGTGATTGGTATGAATTTGTCGTAAAGTTTTATTTTCTTTCAGAATACATAAAAAAATGTACCATATTCCATTACAAATTTCTGTGTTAAGTGAGCTTGAGAAGGCAGGAAAATTAGCAATACTCTCAAGAGGTAGAACATACACTACTGATATGAACCAACTGAAGTCATATCAAATGCAAGATGTCAGTGAGATGGATGAATAGTGGGACATCCTATATATACACATGTTGGACGTTTTTCAAAATTATGTGAAAAATGTATTTGCTCTTTAACTGTGGCAAGTAAACATATAGAGGTTTCATCAATTTATATAAAACTTTGCTAACTTGAAGAATCAAGAAATAATTTTTTTATTGGCATATGTTCCTACGAGAGTGATTGAAAAATACCTCTAACCATTAAAAGCAATTTAGTACAAGAAATTGACGAATGACTGGCGTCTACGAGAAAACATGTAGTTTTCTTTCTTGACATTATCTCGTTGTTTTTATTTTATTTTTTCACTTACCATATTTCACTATACATATGAATTTTATTGTAACTGCAGAAATATAGTATGTAAAAAACTTCGAGATGACTCGTACTTGGAGTCCTAGGCAAGAATAAAAACTACGAGTTATTTCATTAGGGGTATTCATAATGTTATGTTAAATGTAAAATGTTTTACCATGTTAAATGTTACAAGTATAGGATTGTGAGCAGCCCTATTTAAAGTCTTGTTAAATGGCAGCTGCATGAGAGCTCCTAATGGATTTTCTGAAGAGCTTGTTTTATAACCTTTCCTTCCAAAACTTAGTGTTATTGATTACTTCTAAGTTTTGATTAAAGTAATTTATTACAACATGGCTAAATTAAGTGAATAGTGAAAGTTTGGCTTCTGAATGTCTTGTTGATCTTCTAACTTGTGAGGAACAGAATCAAGATGATCTAATTGATCACTGTCATTACATTATTATTATTGTCATCCATTGCTTTATTAATTATAAAATCATCAAAAACAATACTAACACAAAAAAACAACAACAACGAGCAAGTAAAGTCATACTCCATTTAACAGACCTAGAAACAGACTCTCAACCATGTTATATGTTGTATCGCTTTAACATGGTACAAGAAGGAAATATCTCTTCATTTAACATGAGTTTTTCTATTTAACGCTTTAACATGTTAAATAAAGATCATGAATACCCCTATTGTCGCCAGTCAATGTGTTAATTCTATCTGATCAAATGTTAGTATCCATTTTTATATGATAAAGATAAAAATAGTTATCTGTACGTCATATTGAGTATGCAACTCAGAACTTTGCACTTTTAATATAAAATTTAGTTTCAACTCCTCTCTTCTAATTTCACTGATTAAGATATTTTTTCTTAATTTATTAAGTTAATATTTTATATATAATAATATTTTTTAGGAATGGTTTTAACCATTCAGAACAATAAAAAAAATCAAATATTTTTCGTAATTCTCCAAATATGCAAAGTTTTATGAAATCTAAGGGTGACTATTTCGTAGGTTTACTTTGAATACTGTTTAAATCAAAGAGGTTATCTTTTTTTTTAATAAACATTAATTATTTTATAAACAAAAGTGGAGGGAGAATAGATCACTCTTCCCTTCGAACTACTTTAAATAATAAAAATTAAGTACAAATGTAAATAAAATTACAAAATATATATATTCATTAAATTAACAATACTACATAGGCAAGAAAAATATATAATTAACATAAAATCTTAGACATAGATTTAATTTTGAACAAATTTTACATTATTTATTAAATAAATATATTTTATTACTATACAAGAATTAAATCGTATTTTAGGAATACTAGTATTAATGCGTTACTAAAATTTCTTGGTTTTATCTAAGGATTATGTTAACTAGGTGTAAATGGGTGATTCTAAAAAAAAAAAAAAATAAATAAATGTAGTGATGCTGCAGTATCGCTACATTTAATAAGTACTACATACCATTCACTTCAAATTAATATGTTTTATTTATGGATCAAGAATGTGAAATGACTAAATATTGTTTTTTTTTAATTAAGTTTATGAAGCGAGAGATTCTTTTATTTGGATAGTTAAAATTGAATGACTTAGTGAATATTTTTTTTATATCATTTCTTTGATTACAGTTATGGTAAATTGTTTAATATGTAAAGTTAATATTTTTGGTTTATAACAATATTGAAATAAAATATTTTTATTACAGAGCAACACGAAATAGTTACTTTCATTCCATACATAAAAATATACGATCTTATATATATTTTCGAAAATATCGACATTTATAAGATAATCATTTTATTATGAGAGAATATTTGAATGAAATTATTTTCATGGTCATATAATTTTTTTGTTCGTCTAATACCTGCTTTCGATAAGTATTGAATAGTGTTGTATTTACTTTTAATACATTTGATTATAATTCTAGTCCAATGTCCAAGGTAGTAGTTCACACAATACTAAAACACAAAAATAGGTAAATTGAAGTGTGTACCTCAAAAAAGTGATTTGAGCACTATTCCGCGTTGCATTCAGTCATGTAAATAGTCGAATAAATTATGCTTAAAAAAAATTAAGTTTTTTTTTAGAGAATCACCCATATATGAGGCACTTTATATAAAATAAAGGACGTTCCATACTAATGCTCTTATCCATGAAAGAGGGCTTCAAAGTACAATCTCAACAATTGCGAAGAATTAAAACATTCGAAAAATCATTAATCGAACTCTTGTAAGTATGCTCTTCAATTTTTTTTTCTTAACAATAAAAATACTCTAATAGACCTAAGCAAAACAAACAATTTGATCAACAATAGCGGTGGTGTGATAATGATATGATTTTCAAGGAAGGATCACTGAATCACTTGCAGGTATATAGCTCTGTCCTCTCAGAACACGTTTGGCACTGAACGTAGCAGCACCAGTGGAACTTGCAGTTGCATTGCCAGCTGCGTACAGACTGGTGAGTGTTGTAACCTCGCCCGCAGCACATCAGGTCGCAGCTTCCCATACCTGTCAACATCACAACGTTAATTATTATTATTTTATTTATTTATTGAAGTTACCAACATTAAGTGCATTGTGGGCTTATTGGTAATATAGAGCATAAATAAACACAAATAAAAAACAAATATACCTAATATTATAAGATTAAAGTTCTGGTAATGGATAGATTCTCCACTCAAGTAGAGTGTTTGCGACTTTAGCGCACTTGCTCAGCCTCCACTGGCTCACTACCAGTGATGCGGCGAGAGGGATGCACTGGAATCTTTTGAGCTCTGCTCTACCCCTCACACGTGGGGGATAGAGTGGGCTCAGGGATTCTGTAATCGGTCGATTGTGTAAATATTGTATATAAGAGTGTAAATGTGACTAGAGATTATACCATTTTATTTTATTTATTTATTTTTTCATATACATAGTTTGATTATGTTCATTTTCTTTATCCTTCTGTTTGTATATATTTTAAGAGAGATTTCATTTTATTTTAGTATGAATGTGATCATTTATCACTATTACCTATTGTCCACAACTGTGTGGCAGATTGTAAAAAAATATTATACTAACTTAAAAAAATATTTTATTTATTAATTACATCACAATCTGCCACAAGCTTGGGCAATGGGTAATAGTGATTGTAATTGTACACTTTCATACAAAAAAATTATAATTATAAATAAAATAAAATAAATAAATAAATAAATAAAATCTCTTTATGTATATAAAAAGAAAAAGAAATAAATGAATTGAACATCATCAAATTAAGTAAAATAAATTATATGCAATATTTACAATCTCAACATAAGGAACCCCAAGCCCACTCTATCCCCCAGGCATGAGGGATAGAGTAGAGCTCTTCGAGTTCCCTGCGCAGCTTTTTCACCGCGTCACAGGTAATGAGCCAGTGGAGGCTAAGTGCGCTAAAGCCGCAATCACTCTACATAAGTGGAGCATCTAGCCGTTGCCAGAGCTCCAATTGTCAATTCATTTTTACAAATGGTCTCTTAACCAATACTATTTCAACCTTCGAGCTGGATTGTAAGGATGGGTAGAACTGAATAGGGATTGAACCAAAGGATTATGATGGTTATTAAGATTTAAATGGAATTTGAGAATTTGGTTGGTATGAGGTGAAGGACAAAAGGTATATGAAGGTAGTTGTGTAGTGTTCTGTTGGAAACGTAATAGGGTGCATTGACTATGATTTAAAGGATTTTGGATTGAAAGGACTGGATATATTTGATGTTCGAAGGTTTAGCTCTTCCCGAAAGTTCAAGTCCGTAGGTCCAGATAGGTCTGAGGATAGTCCTATAAATTAGTAGTTTGTTTTCTATTGAGAAATTAGAGGTCCTGCTGAGAAGTCGGTAAAATTGGCTGAAACGTCTGTTGAGCTCTTATCTTTTAAGTCTAGTATGTTGATTCCAGGTTAGTCTTCTGTCTAGTATGAATCTAAGCTATCGCACTGTGTCGGATCTGGGTAAAGGAATATTATTAAAAGTAATAGGATTATAAGAACTAGGCTTCAAACTATCGCATCACAGAAAAGCTCGTGTTGTTTTTCCCAAATTAATTTTCTTCCTAGGGCATTAACGTTGAGGAGATGGACGGCTTCAGAATTCGAGAGCCCTTGCAGTTGCTTTTGTTGTGACAGCAGTTTTTTAAATTTCCTCTTCAACTGTATGTAATAAAAGATCTCAGTAAAAATTACCTTTTCTAGTGTAAGGAAACTTAGTGTCGGATGTCCCCCCACTAAAGTGCAAAAAAATTGCAATTCAGTTTTGGTACAGACACCGAATAAATAACACCTTATTATGCGTTGTTTTCTCGACAACATTTTTTTGTGGAACCTATGAAACTTTCTTGGAAGTTATTAAGTAGAATAATTATACGTATTTTTTTAATGGTTTTACATGGTAAGATGTTTTTCATATTTTATATTTTGATCGTATTTATTTGTTCTTTTGTGCACTTCAAGAACTTTCAGTTTGGATACGGCTTAGTAGCAATTAGGTACCTCCTGACACGTTAAAAATATTGGAAAAAAAAATCACTAAATATTATGATTAAAAAAAAAACTTTTTTTTTGGGTAATATTTTAACTCGATACTCAATTCCAAACAATAATGCTATATACTGAAATACAGCTTATTATACAAATAAAATATACTTCATTTTCATTATAAATTCTATTGTATCAATAAATTTAGAAATTTTTTTGAGTAAATACACTCAAATAATTACAGTAATAATTTTATTTGTTGCATTTTCCGAGGATCATTAGGTATATTTTTTTAAAACGTTGCAATGAACCCAGGATTTTTCTTATTTAAAATTTTATGGGTATATTATTGAGAAGGGATGCATTTAACTGACTTTTATAAATAATGGTTTTAAGTTTTGTTTTTCTAAAATTGAAACATATGCACATCGGTTTCTGAAAGAAAGGTCCGATTAGTAACAAAGACAAAAAGGTTGATTGATTGAATTTGCCTTTTATAAAATTCAAATTTTTTTTTCTATCTCAAAGTTCGGATTTATAGAATTTTGTTTAAAGATTTATTTTTTGATAAATAGCATTCATTAATAAAAAATGGTATGGTAATAAAAAAGTAAACAAGTATTTAAGTGTATTGTATAAGAAAGAGAGGAAGAGACAGGAGGGGTGGAGTAGGGTAGGACCAGTGCGTTACATCGATCAAGTGTGGCTCTTTCTCCCACCCACAAACTCCCGCCGAAATCACCAACCCTCAACCCCTCTCTTCACTACCCTGGCCTTTCTTTTTGAATGACACTGATTTAATTATTCGACAAAAAAAAAAAATAATAAAAAAATAAAACAATAATTATTAAAATTAATAAAAATGTTAATACTTAAAACAAAAATGTTTAAAGTGGTTTAAAAATTTATAATATTACCTACAAAACAGTCGACGGAACTGTCACGTGCTGATTTAATTGAAACTTTACATATTTTCTAAATTATAAAAAAAAAAAAAATTAGAAGAGTGATTTTTTACCTCTATGAATGGTGAAAACATCCCCTAATAATAAAATACAGATATAATTTATCATAATATATTTAATAAAATTTTGTACAAATTTTTAAAAATTACGTTTCATTCCAAAATTTAGAAACTGTGTAAAAAAAAAATTTTCAGCCTCTGGTAGTGTCAGAATTATATATATAATTAAGGTAAAAATTATGGTTTTACATAAAGGCCAAATTTGCAGTAAAAAAGCTAAAATTGTGCATACACGCCCAAACTCTGTAAAATCAACTTCATTGTTTTATTTATAACATGAATTCATCAAAAGCTATCTAATCTTGTTAGAATATATGTAAATTAATCATTAATATTAACTTCTTATTAAAGGACAACTCAGTAAAACATAAGATAATCGTCCTCTGAGTATCCGTTATTTAGAGGTTTCACTAAAATTGAATATTACAAACATAAAAAAAAAAAAAAATTAAGAAAAAAAGAGAAAATCAATCATGATGCATAATCTAAAATTATTTAAAAGAAAAAAGTAATATAATAAATCGTGCTATTTAATAGCAATCGTTAACAATTCATAGCTGAAATAAAATTTAACTGTCTTGGAAATGAGGCGGACAATTAAAATAAAAAAGGCAATACTCAAGGATAGAACTGCTCTGGTATTTTTCATTTGAATTCTATTTTATTAACGACTAGAAAGGGTCATTAAAACATTGCCTTTACATTCCGCCCCGGGTTTATGACTCAGATAATCGGTTCTGCTCAATGATGAAAGCTGCTATTTTAAAATATTATTGACTAAAGTCATAATTGCCGATCTTTTCCTATTATTAATCTTATTTAATTATTTTACTTATATTAGCACATTAGTTCATACGTACCCATAATTGAATTACGACTTTATAAAAGTAAACAATATTATTTATAGTTAATATTTATCATTATAAAGTCATATTGCTGTTTTACTTGAATATTTTTTTCATTTTTATTTAATTTAATTTATTTAATACCAGATCCTGGTTGGCCGGATTGTAAGAGGTATATTTTTTTTTGACAATTGATCATGGGGATCATCATAGTCTCATACAAAAGACACCCCTAACTATACACAATGTTATAAATAAAACAAAAAATTAAGATAAAATAAAAAGATTAAAATAATAATTCTTAATAAAAGATAAGTGTAAAGTTAATAACAAAGACAATGACATTTATGGATTTAAAAAAATAAATGATTGACTTGAATGGAAAAAAAATAAAGCGAATTTAAGAAAAAGAAAAAAAGAAATTAAGATAAAATAAAATTTTAGAGTGGCAATAACAAAACTGATAAATATAGAATTTATAAGAGGATGTCCAGCAGCACCCTGGGCTTCAGTATTCAGGTTGTGGTTGGGTTTCCCAAGTTGTAGGTCACTGCTTCTTTAACTGTAGATTAACTTTAATAGTGGATAATCAGTTTTATTTTGATATGAACTTATTCCAAAGATATTACTGTAGGCAGGGTTTTCGTTATCTACATTGCCCCTCTATACAGGTTTAAAGCCAGTGAAGTCATCCATTATTTTTTGAGAAGCGGATATATGAAGATATATTCCAATGGCATGTCACCGAAATTAAATTTAATGATTGTAAAACTTTTCGAGAGGCAAGACTCACCTTTGGAAAGGTTTTGTAATTTTGTCTATTTTTTTATTATTGATCGGAAGGTAAATAACTAAAATCACACTTAACAATTAGTGGGTTTTGTCTAAAATTAGACTTTTTAGTATTTTTCCAGATTAGTATGGATACAGCACCTAACAGCAGTTGCACTGCTGTGAGATAAGTATTCCCTCTTTTAAATTCCTTCTTTGTTATAAAAATAAATTTGAAATTGTGGAATAAATATAAAAGAGTCCCGTGCATCTGGTGCAAAATCTGGTGCGGGCGGGGACACACAATTTTCAATTCCTACCTTATTTTGAATTTAAAATAATAAGAGATCAGTATTTCCTCACTTAAGTTCCACACTTATTATGAAAGTAAATTTAAATTTGTAGAATAACTAAACAACATGATAAAAATTCTTATTTCAATAACATATCAAATTTAAAATTACCACATATATGTATATATAGTTGACCGTAAAACTTGATATATAAGAAGATGGTCAGGGTTGCGGTCAAAAGTGAAACAAAAATAGTTTACATCTATTTATTTTCCGACGTTTCGCCCCACTTTGGAGGGCTTCATCAGGGCTAAAAAGATACAAAAAAAACTGAGAATATTACAACAATAAGGCAATTTAAGCTAGGATAAATAAATAAATAGGCTGGCCACCTCTTCCTAACTCCTCCACGCTTCCGCTTTTATTTTATATTAATATAATATAATAGTTTTATATTAATTAATTTTATTTTATATTGATACTATTTTACGTCTTTCTTCCTTTTATTTGTATGTAATTTCTTATCACTTTATTTTTACATGATATTTATCCTAGCTTAAATTGCCTTATTGTTGTAATATTCTCAGGTTTTTGTTGTGTCTTTTTAGCCCTGATAAAGCCCTGCAAAGTGGGGCGAAATGTCTCGAAAAATAAATAGTTGTAAACTATTTTTGTTTCTCTTTTGACCGCAACTCTGACCATCTTCTTATATGTAAAATTACCATCTCCAAGCAACAAATTTTGAGAAAAGTCTCCATTTATGAACCATTCATGGATAGATGAACAAGTTTAGAACTGTCTATTCTTATCACTAATATTATGTTCTCACTCAGTCCCCACTGGCTTTAATAACAGTGACGCGGCTGGGAGTGAAGCTCTGGGATCACTTGGGATCCTGCTTACCCCTTCAACATGAGGGGGGTAAAGCTTCCTCCAGGGTTCCTATCTTTAATTTTGAATATTGTGTATTGGTGTGAATGGGTGTTAAGATGAAATTATTTTATAATGAGGTGTAGATAGTTGACCGTAGATTAATGCTTGAAGAAGTTTGTCGGGGGGTGCGGTCAGCAAAGAACAACATAAATAAACAAAACCATATTTATTTATTTTATGCCGACGTTTCGACCTGAATTT
>NW_027111517.1:1051527-1052656 GCF_000696795.3 Halyomorpha halys
GAGGCCATCTTCTTTTCAGGCGCCTAGGAGGATTATTAGGTAATGAAGGAGAAGCCAGGTTAGAAACAAGTGGATTTGGGTGGTTGAGAAGTTTATCATGGAAGGAATGGTATCTGGTTCTGGCCATTATTATTATTAAATATATATATTTGTGTATGTTTTTACGGCTGTAATGTTCCTTGTTAATGTTCATTGTTATCTTTCAATTTTATTTATTATACATTTTTTTCATTTTTGATTGTTGCAGCTTATTTCATTATTCTTTAGTTAATAAATAATAATTTGAATATTATATTAATTATATCTGTAAAATTATACTTGCATAGCATATAAAGCCGTTTGTACTGCATCCTTAATTCAGTCTCTCAAGTCCATCAATAATGTTGATGCCAAAGGGGCTAAAGTAATAATGAATGATGATTGTCGTCAATATAGGAAATTATTAACGAAGTCCTGAGGTATCGATGCTTGCGAAACAGGATAATAACTCTGTTGACAATGCATATTTAAAGAAACAATTTCTACTAATGAGGAAGGATTGGGTTTACTTGGTGATAAATTAAAGACGATTAGTGCAAATCACGTAATCACCTAGTTCAAATCTAGAGATTGATATACAAATATACATAAGTATTTATATCCATCTTGAAATGATAAAAACCTAACCGTTGAATGTTTTAAGTACACAATCCTCCTAATCATAGAACATCAATGATCTTTTTATGCCACAAATTAACTTAGTTTTATCGATAAAAATTTCCGCGTTGTGCGCTTTTTAAGGCATGCTTTTTCGTATTTCATCTATTGCGTTCTGATTTCCGGTCAGCTTATTAGACTGCGACTGGAAAAGTCTACTTGGTTTCTTACTAGATCATAAACAATTCTAAAAAGAAAAAATTAATAAACCTACGGTTGTGGAAATTAAGCTACTTTAAGAATCGAAGTTATGTTATTCGTGAATTTATAACATAAGTTATAAGATTGGTCTTGAGGATGGCCAGGTTGGATATTTGAAGTATTATTAAAGATTTATTTATTGATAGATATTACAATCAGCCATACAGTTCTGGGCAATAGGTGATAGTGATGAATGAATCTGATACATACTAAAATAAAAAAATATATATAA
>NW_027111517.1:1052796-1058143 GCF_000696795.3 Halyomorpha halys
AATAATAATAATAAAAAAAAACTCTTAAAATATATACAAACAAAAGAATATTAAAGAGTTTTGAGACTTAATTTAGATATAATTTAAATCAGAGGTTCCCAATCTTTTTCGGTTTGTGGCTCCCTAAATAATCGGATTTTTTTTCTGCGGCACCCTTAATACATCAGCTTTTTTTTCAAAATTTTTGACTTTCTTACAAAATTTATTTTCATACTACTTACTTATTTAGGGATAATATAAAATATCAAATTTCAAATGTTTCGGTAACATCCATAGTAAGACTGGAAAACCTGAGATGAAAAATAAATTATACACAAATTTTAAATTCACAAACAATTTATTGAAAGTACATTGATGATTAACATTATTAAAATTATTAATGGGCTTGATGTTCACTACACAACTTCTCAAATCTCAGAATAAACTTGGATATGGCGGCCCTAATTTTCTGTTCAATGTCAATTTTCGAGCAATATTTATTTTTTATTACCGCAACCGCCGAAAACCCAGCTTCACACAAATAGGATGTTGCAAATGGAGTTATTATTCGTAGAGCTTTACCACTAATCAGTTAATATTCCTGTTTTACTAATATTAAAAAATCAGAATGTTCCATGCTACCATATTTTAACTTATTTAAGTACTATTGCAAGATAAGTCAATACGAGATTCTTCTTACTTCTCTTCAAGAAGTAAGTTCTGATGGAGCCTTGGCTCTAAATTGGTCTTTAATCCATGAAAATCTATCATTATCCAAGTATATTCTGAAGTTTTTTAATAGCTCTGATAGGTGATCAACAAAAATTGATTTTATATTACAAGACAAATTAATTTCATTGGAGGTTTGAAACTGGTGCAACAAGGGAAAACAATCACTGATACACTCTTCATTAATTTTTATTTTCTATAGCTGTAATTTTTTTTTAATAATTGAATATTTCGCGGCGCCCTTATGACGGCACCGCGGCGCGCACTTTGGGAATCAATGATTTAAATAATAATAACCGTCTCAAACAAGTTGTAAGATAAAATATAATTATTTTTTTATATTCGGTTTATTTTTCACTAATTATTGAGTTTTTATGCATGTTTTACTTTACTTTCATGTAGGTCCAAAATTATTTTTATGAATATTTAAATTATTTTAATTAAATAAAGTAAGTTATTTTAATTTATGCGTATGTTCAATTTGGTTTTACATTGAGATTTTATTAGTATGATTTAGTTTCAATATTTCGTTTTATTCAATGTGTACATAATATTGCTATGTATCGAGGCTTTGGTCATTATTACAACAACAATATGTCGTTTATTAAGGTTTTTCGCCATCTGTCCCGATACCTGGTCAGGGTAGAATATCTTTCAAGGAACCTTTTACTGCGTCTCTGGATATGTACACATCTGTGTTCAGTTTGCCACATGAGTCCCTTATTAGATCTACTAACACTTAAGTGTTACAACAAACACGGCAGTTTTTGACGAAGGATCAGAAGCCAATTAAGAAGGAGCAGGCCCTTTCTGGACATGTCAAACTTTCCCACCCCCTCTCGGGCCTGGGTGGGGGGGGGAGACGCCTACCTAGGGAACGTTCTGTCACCTATGGCCAATGAGGAATTAGATTCAAAAATAAGGTAACGCCTCAAAAGGGAAGTGGGAGAAAAGGGACAGGGAAACTAAACCAGGAAAAAGGGCATTGAAGAGGAAGACTTAGACGAGAGAGGACCAGGCTTGAGAAGCAGGAGAGAAGCAGAGGAAACAAGAACGAAGAGGGGCAAGATGCACTTCGACTAGACGAAGTCTTATGAAGGGCCATGAGACCTGGACATCCCTTATGAACGAGACGACATCTACGGAACTACATCCCACGGCATGAATCATTCAAATCAGCAACTATAAGTATACATTAAATAATAAGCAATAATGTAATAATCATATTTTATGGCAAACTATTTATCTGAATCATTTCACTCATTTTAATAACATCATCTATCAATCATTGTGAATAAACACCTTGCGCCTTGATGTAAGTTATATACTATCATATTACCCAATACCACCTCTTTTTATATTATATAATTAATGGTAATGATATTTTATAGAAATAAAGGTATTTAATTGGTAACAGGTAAACACAAAACAAGCCTTTGGAAAAGAATCCAATTATAATAATAGTTTTTACAGGACTCAATATAAATTAATTAATTAATTTATTTTTGGATAATGGCCTTCAGTGATTATCCTGGCATCTCGATTAAATCCCGAACAGTATAATCTTTACTATATCAAGACTTTTGTCCTGTTGTTATAATAAATAAATATTATATGTTCAATATAATATTTTTATAACTTTTATTGAATTATTTCCTTCAAAACAAATTTACTGAAAATATACATTTATGTGGGGAATAGGAGAGTAATGGGACATCTGATCCTTCAGTACTAGCGCGATCTGTTGGCAAACACTGTAATCATTCTCCCGATACGTAACGTAGCACTACTCTATATTTACTTATGCTTTTGTAAACATTTATTTATAGAATAAACTTATTTTATTTATTTCTTTCATATTATATGAACTATCTATCATATTTGTCCTATTTATGGGATGCATTTCCTGTATTGTTTATGGCACCTCTTCGCTTGCCCATACTAAAAGTCTGTTTTCAAGAAATAAAATAACACTTCCTACATAAACTACAATGAAGAACTTCAAAAAAGAAATTGTGGCAGATCTGAAAAAACAGTTTTTTTTTTTAATTTGGCCCTTAGTTACAATATTTTGACAACTCTACCAGCTTTGAGCACCACAGTAGAGAAAATAACCCGTCTACCGTACTATCTTTAGAACAGGTCCAATCAAAAAGTAAATTAAAACTTTTTTTGTTAAATGCTCCACTATTTAAGCAAAGCAGCGGTATGCTATATATTTTTTTTTTTTCGTTTACGATATGTTCCATCAACTACTTAAAGCATACCAACATTTTTTGTGTGATCCAAAGTATTTGATAGCATACAATTCAATATTAAATATAAAATATCCCATAATAGGCCACTTTCCCCAATTATTGAACGATCACTAACCGAATCTTATGTCTGGAGTCACTGTGAGGAGCTCTACGGTCCATAATATAGCATAAAGTAGCCAGAAGGTGAAAAATTAATTTTATATTTTCAAGACTTAATCCATTGAAAAAAAAATTCTTGGGTGTGGAATTAATAATTAACAGTTATTATTAACAGTATAGAAACAATTATAGGGAGCAAGAACAACCACGTTAAAGTAAGGTACCTTGCCTACGCAGACGACCTCGCCCTTTTGGCAGAAACGGAAGAAAAGGCTATCAACTAAATAAATACACTGCCAGAATTAGCAAAAAAAAAAACAAAACAAAAAAAAACAGGTCTACAAATCTTCTACAAAAAAACAGAATTAATGACTACAGATCCAGACTTCAAGAAGAAAACAGTAGAAACCAAATACGGACCAATAAAAGTAACAAACAAATTTAAGTACCTGGGCGAGACTATATGTAACAACGGTTTGGAAAAGGAAAGTATGAAGGAAAGAAGACCCGAACTAGAGAAACTAATTTTTGCAACCAGTAACGTATACAACAAGAAAAACCTGTAAAAAAAAAGAAGCGAAAATACGACACTACAACACAGTCGTTAAACTGGTAATACTATACAGGACGGAAACCACATGCCTCCCCATTTTGGAAGAACTACTAAGAATATAACGAAGAACTACTGAGAATAGAACGAATAATCTACGGCCTCGAAAAGACACAAGAAGGATACAGGCTAGGGGCCAACAAAGAAATCTACAAAGACAAAAAGGACCAAGAAACAGAAATAAGGACCAGGAGACTGAAATTCCACGGACATAAGGTAAGAATGGCCTCGAAATGACTAAACAAGGAAATATTCCGAAAAATACGAGGATACAAAAACTCAGGAAGATACATCAGGCAGATGAAAAAAGAAACGGAAAGATTAGGAATAACGGAGCAGGACTATGGACTATGGACTGAAGGAAATCAAGGTTCTTATGGGAAAGAGAAATTCGAAAAAGGGGGTCGCGTGGACAGAAGAAAGAACACAATAGCACGCAGAGGTTATGAGGGAAAAATGGAAGGATAGGAAAAGCAAAAACAAGAGAAAAACCAAAAGTAACGATATTCGCGTGGTCTCTAAGGCCGTTCCGTGAAAAAAATTAACAGTAATTAAGATAACAATAGAAGTGGAAATGCTTTTTTTTTAAATTCACAACTGAAAAAAATATTCTATAACAAGCGAATGTGATGTAAGATGAAATTAATCTCATCATGGCATAAAGGTCCTCACCATAAAAATTGAAATTTGAAAATTAGTTTTAGTAATCCATTTTCCAGTTCCTTCCTAGACATTGTATTGCTCCAGGTAGTCTCGTGTTGATCGTTCTTGAATTGGAGGGTGGAGGGAATGAGTGCATTGTAAGTTTGTCGAATGAATTTCATTTATTTCATTTATGAAATAATTTGATAGCTGATTGTTCGTATAGAGTTTGTGTAAGTCTCTTAGCAAGTTCTTGTTACTAGTGAAGTACGGAGTGGTGCTTATAAGTATTAGTAATTTTGATTGAAATTAAAGCAGTTTGAGTAAGTTAGTTTTTGTGTCATATACGTTAAATTTGCGCATCCAAATCTCTCTGAGAAAGTAATTAAAAATCTTTAGTTTGTCCGAAAGTGGTTATTTTGGTCGTTTATTTATAAGATGAAGTTATCATTTGAATTGAAAGTTGTTTTTGTTTTGTTATTTTGAAGTAGGAAGGGAAAAACAGGCTTAAGATTTCAGAAAGTACCTTGAATCAGAAAATACCCAACACTCAGAACACACCCATTACTATAGTCTCTAATCAAATTATTATTTCCAAGATTTTCTATTTCTATTAATTATTTTGTTGATGAATGTCATAAAGGCCATTGCGCAACGGTTAAGCAATGTAGTTAGGAATCGACCCTTGTTTTTAGTGGAAAGCTTAGCAACAGTCATTTACTGAGGATTTAGGTCATAAGAGTTACAGGGTATGTCAAATCCCAGGCGGGGGATCAAGAAAATTATTTCTGTCAAACCCTTGTCTCCTCCTCTTAATGCCAGTGTTCTCAACTGCCCATGCAGTAGTCATGAAGGATAATATATTCCAAATGTCACACAGAAAAACTTATTTGTGCAAATAAAGTAATTGCGACAACAAAATATTTAACATAAACTATAAAAAAAGTTTAATGCACATATAAACTTACAATTGCCGTACTACTTTAGATGGCAGTACTTTCCGCTATTATACTCTCTCTCTCTCTCTCTC
>NW_027111517.1:1058328-1062261 GCF_000696795.3 Halyomorpha halys
TCTCTCCCTCCCTCCCTTTTCTTTGTCTTATTCATATTTTTGTTTGTTTTTTTATTATACATAGTTGGATCACCCTCTCCTTACGTCTCTGGTTGTAAAAAAATATAATAATTATTCATACTTTTAATATTAAAAGATTTTTTATCTTTTAGTTTCGGTACCTTTTAGATCATTAGTCATCTTAAACTCGCCCTCCTCTCCATATCTATCTTGGGCTACTTCAGTCCAATGTGCAGTATGTAACAAATATAAAGTCTAACAATGACAAATCAAATAGAATTTGTTTTGTGTCACAAAGCCAGTCAAGAATTATCTTGAATGAATAGCAAATCTTTTAACAGACATAATACATTACCTTGGAGTGACGTTCGACAGATTTGGATTGAATAGGGCTGGTCCCATGTATCAAGAGGAAAAGAAAAACGTGAAAATAAAATAATACTCGTACTTCAGTGGTTATTTAAAATACTTTCAAAATTAAATTTTGTACAGTTATTTAAAACTTTTTATTTCGATATAATTCCTCTGCTACTCTGATTTATGTTGGCGATTGAAAAAACAAACAAAAAAAACGAACATGACACACTCTTCATTTATTTATTTATTCATTCAAATTAAAACACATAAATAACCAATACGGACGGCCATTTAACAAACAGATTGTATGCTAAAAAGAATTCAAAGTCAATAGCTTTTTTTGATATTGGCAATCAATTTATTTCCTTAATTCTGCCTATCATATCCTCTGCCTTATTATATTATTTGGTATATAAGCCTATTATATAGAAGTGATCAGCCAAAGGTTTAATAAGTCCACGACGTAATTATAATATATAATATAGTAAATATAATACAACAATAATATATAATTGTTGGGCTAAAAATATAATTAAAAGCTGATCCAAAGTAATTGCAATTAAAATTATTTGTAATTGTTATTTTTTCCTAAAATTCCAAGTAATTATAAATACATAACATCAAAGCGAAAAAAATGTGTTTTACACTGGCCCCAAAATATGAAAATTAAATCAAGTTTAATATTGCGTGCTGGCGATTACTTAAGTGTAATTGTTCTTCAGAACCACTAATTTTTGACGTTTTAGATTATTTAATAGTTATCTTGTAATTATAGTGCAACTGAAACATATAATTAAATTACTTGTGTAATGATTCCTACTCAACTCTGCCCACTGGAAGTGAAAGGGCTTATTAGACGAAATATTAAAATTACTTAGCTCAACCACCATATCCACCATACCACTACATCTACCGAAATGCAACCACCACAGTGGACGATTCGCGATTCCAGTCTACTATCTATTGCAGTTTCACGTTAAAAAAAGATTAATTTTTCATTTGGAGCCCTAGCTATCTTAGCTTTAATGTGAGTGCTAGCAGACACCTGTACGTCTAATTTTTCATGAGGTATAATTTACATAAACCAAAAGTTTTTTACAAGTAGCTAGAATCAATATTTTGTGAATTTATTATTGCAAATATCGTCAAAACTATTACTCCTACGAATATGAACATCATAAACTATTAGCATATAGCATATAGCATTTTAAACTAGCTTTAATTTGAGTGCTAATGGACAGCTGTAGGCCTGATGATTCCTGAGATGTAGGTTTTCCAAAATAAATTCACAAACTACAGATTTTTCAGTACATTTCGTGGGAAATGTTACTTTCTAAAAAAGTATATCTCGGAACTATTGAACGTAAGTAGCTCTTTTAGGGCTCATATTTACTCTATTTTAAATGATGTTTTGTTAGGTTTTCTAGTATCGTAGGTAGTTTAAAAAATATGGAGCTCCGGGAATTAATTTTTTTAACGTTTCGAAGCCGCAATTTTTGCAGGTAGTGTGAGTGGGAGGCATACGGGCAGACTCATTTCTTTAATATCAATACAATAAAGATTCAATTGAATTTGGTGAATGACACAAATCTTCCTTGTTTAATTATAATAATTTATTTCATATAATCAACAACAACGTTTCGAGAATATCCCCCATCTTCAGGTTGCTATAAAACAAATTCAACAAAACTTATAACATGTGCTTACAACATTACTAATATATTATATATACATCAAAACTATTTACCTGATAAAAATATTTTATATATAACGTATAATTATCTCCTATTTTGTCATTATTGCTAATATTTAATAATATTATTATCATTTAATGAATATAAAACTTTTTTACTATTAACAGTTATACATTTTTCGGAGACTAATTACCTTCCTGAAGGTTATCTTTCAGTATGATAACAACCATATAGACTATAAACAATTATCTCCTACCTCTATTACCGCAAAGATGAACAATTAAACTAAAATTAAAATTTTTCAAAAACCATTTTTTTATTACTATATAAAACTATTTTTTTTAAAAATATAAACAATGTTCTTTATACAATAATACATAAAAATTACTAAATTAATTCTAGATATATAAAACCACTTAAAAACTAAAAAGTTAATTTATTTATAATATCCATATAATGTGTGCCTAAAGTTTTTGTATTTGTTTTATAATTGATTGCTTTGTCAATGTATTTTGTATTATGTACTGATTCTATTATTTTTCTATTCCTACTACTCTTAACTATATCTAATATTTCTGGATTATTGAAATCAAATTGATGTTTATATTTAATACTATGTTGTGCCAATGCTGTAATTTTGATGTTTTTTATATTTTTACAATTAATCTTATGTTGATCAATTCTTGTTTTAATTTTTTATATGTTTCACCAATGTATAAACCTTCACAATTCTTTCAATTAACTTTATAAACAACACTTAATTTATCTTTAAAGTCAATTTTGTCTTTCATATTATCCAGATAACTTCCCAATTTATTATTATTATATAATCCAAATTTCAAATTATGATGTTCATATTCTATAAATTTCATTTTAATTTTATCTATTAATCCTGGAATATAGTTTAATTTAAAGTAATGGTTATTATTAATCCTAACAAAATTTTTTTCCATTACATTTTGTAAGCTATCTTTTTTTGTTTTATCATTTTGTATATTTTTATTTTTATAAAAATCAGTGATTATGCTTTGATTAGGTTTTTTTAATTTACTCACAATTTTGCTGTTATCAATATTGTTATTTTCTATTCTATTATTATCAATATTTTTCTCTATACAACTAACATTATTAACATGACAAAATAGGAGATAATTATACGTTATATATAAAATATTTTTATCAGGTAAATAGTTTATAAATAGTTTTGATGTATATATGATATATTAGTAATGTTGTAAGCACATGTTATAAGTTTTGTTGAATTTGGTTTTATAGCAACCTGAAGATGGGGGATATTCCCAAAACGTTGTTGTTGATTATATGAAATAAATTATTACAATTAAACAAGGGAGATTTGTTTCATTCACCAAATTCAATTTAATTCCAGAAACTCTTCCAGTAAAAGATCATTTATTTTAGAATACAGATTCAAAAAAAGAGCTTTTAAACTTTTTATCGGATAATGTGGACTTTTTTGCACGTGATATCTGTATTTATTGTATTAGTAAACCAGTCTTACTTACTGAATATTTTTACATCATTTTCTCTTCCGCAATACTTTAGTATGGTGCTATGTAGTGGTAGTACAAAAAGAATACATCTACAAGAAATAAAAATACTCAACGAATCGGTCTGAGAATTTCCTTAAATAAGAAAATTTATAGCATTCTAAAATTCATTGTTTCCACATGTCCAAAATCGTTAATGAAACTAAGGTACATATTGCTTCACTTCAAAGATTTGTCAGTCCATAATTAGCAAAGCCAATGCGGCTAAGTCCAGAAAACTAACATTGAGAAAATTAATGCTTTTTGATACATTAACTTTTAAAATGATTGGTTTGTTAATTTGATCAGAAAAGAATATAAATAATATAATATAA
>NW_027111517.1:1062711-1088459 GCF_000696795.3 Halyomorpha halys
TTGTAACTATGTGTTTGTATCTTTTTTAGCCCTGACGAAGCCCTGCAACGTGGGGCGAAACGTTGGCTCAATAAAATAGTATAATTATCTACTATTTGAGCTTTTTTTTACCGTACCCGGACCATATTCCATTCAAAGAATATAAAGTATTTTTTCTAAGTGTAAGCTCTGCAAAAAAACAAGATATATACAGGATGTGAAAATAAAATCGTAAGTATTTATTGGAACAATGACCGCATCTTAAAAATTTTAGGACTTATCTCTTGGCAGCTGTAAAACATCAACATCTTGGCCGTTAAGTCTAATAAAATATTCAAAAGACTGAGATTTTGGTCCTTTAGTGTTGCTTCTGGGCCATTGTCTTTTGATAGCATGAACTCAAAGCAACCCCCTTAAAAAAATTTTACTTATGATAATCATTAAGCTTGTGAAAATTTTTTATCCCCTTCTTTCTTTGAGAAAAGGCCATCTTGCGATAAAGCCGTAAACAGTTACAAGGTTAAGTATCAAATTTCTTTGCTGGAATTATTACTTTATATATATATTGATATTGTTTACTTTCTATCCTTTTTAGTTTTTTCAGAATTTCTAGACCATTTTCCAGGATTCATGCTACGTTTTCTACCAACTTTTCCGTCATTTTAATTATATTCTAGATTTTCGTTATCTGTCGATGTTTCAGTATCAAAATCTTTCCTCTCCTTGAATTAGGATACAAGAGCACACCACTTTCACTCGATTTCCTTTGACATTTTTATTTTGTATACCCCCCTTGCAATGAATCTTTTTTATTATTTTTAAAAGATAGAGTTTTACAGTTATTAAAGAAAATTGTATTTAATATTTTTTGATAACACAATAATTTTAACAAACACAGCGTAATATTTTTATGTAATAAACAAAGTTTAAATATTTCAAATTAAAAGAAATCACGTACATAAAACTCGAACGATTCTAAATAGTAGAAGTAACAGTTACTACGAATTTGTTGTTTTTAAGTGTTACCAACAAATATCGTAAGAAGGAGAAGAATTTAATTTTTATTTCAAAGTTTATGTGAAAAAATCTTGATAAAAGAAGTCCACCTTTTATTTACAATGGCTTCTAAAATTATTATACAATATATTCAGAAAATATTTAAAAAATGGCTGTCTGTTCTAGAAAAAAGGAAACAACGAATAAATACTTTAATAACTAAGAATAATATTGACTTTCTCAAAATTTACAAAAATCAGAAATATAAAAAAATTGACTTAACCGCATTGGCTTCTGAGCGATTCATATTTTTCGGGTCTCCTAACGGTCCAGGATTTGTAGGAAAATATGTATAAGCAAGTAACAGGCGAATCACAACTTTTGATAAATAGTTAAATATTCACCATAGAGTTTTATAAAGTTTACCTATTTACTAGTAATGTATTGTCTAGTTTTAGCAATATATGTATTTCTTTCTATTTATTGTTTTATATTGCCAGTAATTACTTTCTTTATTATTATTTTTTTTAATATATTAGTTTACTTAATTCAAGCCAAAATAAGAAAAAAATTGTATTAATATATAGGGGAGTAATATCGATATACTAAAATTAGTTTTTAGAAAAAACTAGTTAAGATTAATTTGATTTGAATTCCTCTATGGAATATTATTTTCCGAAAATATTTGCATTCTTTAAGAATTTAATAAACCAACCCTTATAATTCCATCGGATATTGTTCAATAGTTGAGGAGAGCAATAAGGTCCAAGACGACGCAGTGGCGTGCCAAGTGGGAGTGGTAGGCGGCCCTTCGCCCCGCAGTGGAGGGAAACCTCAAAAAAGGGGTCAAAAACCTAGACAAATGAAAGAGTACGCCTAAATAAATAAATTTTCAAGGCATAGTGTCTTATTATTTTTTTTTTTATAATTTTTTTTAGGGTGTTTATAAATAATTTTAACTTTGCTTCCTAGATTTTTTAAATGAATGAATTTCCCTCCTCCCCCCAAAAAAGAAAAAAAAACTAAAAGCATTTATTGTAATTTTTGCAAACTTAAAATATATATTGATTATTCGAATAGCATCTGCTGTGTTACATTAAAATAATACTTGTAGGAGGATGGTCCGGGTGGGAAGGAATCACCCATTGGTGGAACGTCAAGCATTAATTTAAATTAGAAGGTCCCGTGGCCATCTTCTTTCCAGACGCCTCGGGGGATTATCAGGGATTGTTAAGGACGAAAGATTAAGAATTAATGGGTTAGGATGGGTAAGGAGTTTGGAATGAAAAGACGCATATCTGTTTTGGGCCAAATCTGCAACGAATGGGATGTTAAGGTCTTTGTGGATGAGTTTATTTGTAACGTAATAAGGAGCATAAAGGATTTTGGATTGTAAGGATTGGATGCGGGAGGAATTTGATGGTTTAGTAGAGCCCCAGAGCTCAATTCCATATGTCCAAATTGGTCTGATTATTGTAGTGTATACTAATTTTTTGTAGTGAATGGGAAGTTTAGAGCGTTTGTCAGGTAAGTGTTGTAGCAATCGGAATCTACGAGCAGTTTCTTGTCGTTTCAGTCTTGTGTGTGGATTCCAAGTAAGACTCTTGTCAAGATGGAGTCGTAAGTATCGAATCTGTTCAACAGGCATTATTGGTGTATCTAGAAAGGATACTGTAGGTCAGGAGGGCAGAGGTTTACGACGGAGAGAAAGGTGATTTGATGGGATTTGTCAGGATTTATTTTGATTCTCCAGTTTTGACACCATTCTTCAACAGATGTTATGGGTGTCTGCAGCGCTTGTGATGCATTAGTTGGGTCGTTGTTTACAGACAGTATAGATGTGTCATCAGCGTATGTTATTAGGACTGTGTTTGGGTGGGTTGGGATGTCTGCTGTATAAACCGTATAAAGAATGGGACCTAAGATACAACCTTGAGGAACACCGGTGGACTGAGAAAAGAGAGATGAGTAGGCTAGGTAATGATTTACTTTAAAGGTTCTATCAGAGAGGTAGGAGCGGATTATAAGGAAATATGTAGGGGCAGGAACTGACGAAATTTATAGAGCAGACCTGGATGCCACCAGACTCGATCAAAAGCTTGTTCAACATCGAGGAAGACTCCCGTGCAGTACATTCCGCGCTCCAATGTGGAAGATATGACGTCAACCACTCGATGACTCTGTTGTATGGTAGAATGGGATGTTCTAAATCCAAACTTTCAGGTCAGGAATAATATGATATGAGTCAAGGATTAGATAGAGGTGTTTTAATAAGAGTTTTTTTTAGGATTTTGCCCATATGGGCAGGAGTGAAATAGGACGGTAGGAAGATGGATATTCAGCCACTTGGAGGGTTTGGGAAACATTTTTATTATAGACATTTTCCAAGGGTCGGGGAAATATGTGTATCGGAGTGTAGCATTATAGATATAGGTAACGAAAAGAATGGCTTTACGAGGGAGCTGTTTCAGAATGTAAACAAAACATTAAAAAAAATCAAAACAATTGTTATCTTTATAAAGTATATAACAAAGAATTATTAATAACAATATAAGGAAATATACATGTAGGTAGACTGGAAGCAAGTTATTAATAAATATAACCAGGTGTGATAGAAGTTATATAGAAGTAAGTATATATCACGACAAATAAATTTTAGGGGACTACTCATTGAATTAGTTATAAATATAGTAAAGAGTTAGGTGTAAAGGATAAAATAGATGGATGAAGTAGGTATGGTATAGGTGAGCTATATTAATGTGTAAAAGGGAGATAATGAGAAAATTGATAAAAATAACAATAATCGTAGGGGGTAATCATCAGGGTAGTCAGATTGGAGCACTGAGGACGACTGAGAAGAAAGGGGAGTCAGGTATAGAAAAAATGGTCACTACTTCTTAGGTTAACCCTTCAGAATGGAATGATTTTTTTTATAATATAAAGATAAGATTTTATAATATCTTATAACATGTATATGTAAACGTTGGTTTACAATAAATAGTTTTCTTTTATTATTTTTAAACCTTTATTGACCTTCACCTGGACTGTCTTTCTGTAATGTACATTACTTCATGCGATCAACTATCTTCTTCTAATTAAAATATTAATATTTTATAAAAAAAATCCTCAATTTGGTACGAAACAATTTAATTTTCATATAATCTACGATTAGAAAAGTGATACCAATAATTCAATTTTTATTTTAAATATTTACTAATTTGAAATTTGAGCTGATGTTCCAGAAATGTGACTTGTTATTACAATAAATTTCCGGTTGAAACTTCCACTTCACTTCTGAATTTCTGACTACCAGACCCCCTCGGGAAACGATACCTTCCTGACATCTCCCACAATCGCTACCTTACTTTATTCCATTACCATCATGGTCAACTTATTTCCATTGAGAATCAATGTATCTACACTACCAATACATAAATAAATACAGCTAATAATTATATGTCCTGTATAATGTATCTCGTTTCAATTTATTTTAATTTTACGTTGACTTAACGCATTCAAGTGCCGAAAATGTTTAAGTACACTGAAACTTCTGTATAAGGAACACCAAAGGGAAGGATAATGTTGTCTATTATACGAATATTTTCGTCAAGTAAGGCTTAATATATCACCTCCTTGCATAACCGTTGGTCTAGTATCAGTACTTCCTTACAAAGTACTGAGCTTCCTAACCCTTCATGGGTTTTAGTGGTACAGGGATTAATATAAAAAGAACACAAAAATAAAATAGAATTATAGTCCGAAAAAAAACCAAAAAAAACAAACAACGATTTATATATTAATAAAAAATAAAAGCATCATTCCAGAGACATTTCATCTCTTAAGATACATATATAACTTTTTCTTACTTTAAAAATACTTTTTAAAGTATTATTTTAAGTCTTACTTTAAAAATACTTTTAGTAATATGGGCGTTCATGGCCTCAAGGTTTTACCCCCTAAAGCCAACAACAACAACTTTTAGTAATATCTCAAGAACTATGAATGTTCTCTATTTTTAAAGTAGTGTAAAGATTTATTTTCTGATTTAGGAGTTATTTTAGCTTAAGCAACGATATGCTTTTAATTTAATTTAATAACATAAACTTTTCACGTTCGATAAAAATTACAATTAAAATCAAACTAATTAAGATCAAATGTTGTACCATTTTTACATACCTGAATTGTCTAAACCTTTTATTGTCCCGCAAAACAATTTCACAAGTAATTCAGTAATGACAAAATTTTACAATAAATATTTTAAAAACTCTGCATATAATTACACAGGGCTTAATATAAATTAAATTAATTATATCGGTAAATAAACATTTTTTTTCGGAATCGTTGTATAAATCCAAAAAATAAATAAATAATTAAAAATTAGCAAATGGTTTGTCGAAATTCGAAGATCAACTTGAAGTGACCTGTGATTAAATTAATAGAAAATTTGGATTGACTCAGAGAAAAAAGCCGTGTGCAGTCTACAAAAGTATTTTTATTGAAATTTTTTATAATGAGTATTTTAATACATATAACCTCAAATTTTTAGGTAGGGGTTTAAATTTTTTTTAAAATAGGCTGCTGGCTACTGCAATATCTAAATATCTCTTAGTGCTGTCAATACACCTGAATAAAATGAATATGAAGAGTTTTTGATAAAATTGAGGAGAAATTCAAAATAAAACAAAAAAAAAAAAACTAACTACTTTGTTTATTTTTATACGAAATATAATTTCTAAATAACATAAATTTTCTTATTAAATTAGAATAAGAATTAATTTTTAATTAAATAAATTCACAGGAACGTTTCTAAAATACGTAATGAACACTTTTTGCTTAATATTCATTTTCTATAATGCTCCAATAAGATCGATAAATAACTATATTACGTAATATTTTCCCAAAATAAGTGGCCCTCAAAATTTAGTCCTGGAATAGTGAATTTGTACTTTCATATTTTTATGACCTATGTCCGTTGTAGAGGAGTGAATGTGCCGATAGGGTATGAAATCGGTATCCGCAACCTTAGTCCAGGGTTTCCGTAAATCCATTAAATTGTCCCCTAAGAGGGGTTTCTACTATATAGGGGAGTTCGTTAAGGGAGGTTCCACTGTATTGTGACCAGACTGTTGTAGATCCCTTGTGAGAGGAAGGTAGAGCAGAAGATAAACCCTTGCAGATTTGAGGAACGTCACTTTGGAACTACATTAAATCCCATATCCGCCACTCTATATTTGAATCCCGTCATTGCTTTCATCTCCTGTTCCTTCCATCATCCAAATCCATCTCCTTTCACTCACTGACGTAAGACTTATTTCTTATTTTCAGTAAAAATCAAACGTATTGGATATTTTGGTCGAGAATTTTTAAATATGATGTTAAAAATTATAAAATTATGATTTTTTATTTTAACTTGCTTCACTTCCGTAAAATAAAATATTTACGTACCTCAGGATTCTCCATTGTACGCAACTAATTAAAGGTTTTTAATTTAAATTGGTTTATTACTTAGCATATGAACGAGTCTCACATCTTATTAATATAGTCGGGGCAAATCCACTGCATTCTAACGATTTTATTATTATATAGTAGGTCTTTAAAAATGCACCCCTGCGTAATAGTACAAGAGCCGGGAAGAAAAAAAGGCAGTTATCTCACCCCAATTTTTGATTACTTTAATGAAAAATATGTATAATTACTAGTTAAAATTGATGAGTCTGCCAAGTATAGGTAAGGGGAATAAAAAATGGCGGCTGTTTCAAAACCTTAAAAAAACATTATTTTTTCATTTGGAGCTCTATATCTTAAAAACCAGCAACAACACTAGAAAGTCTAAGAGAACATTATTTAAAGAAGAGTAAATTTTCTAAAATATTTGCCCTAAAAGAGCTATTTACGTCTAATAGTTCTCGAGATATAGCTTTTTAAAAAGTAAAATATCTTAAAAATCTACTGAAAGATTAGTAGTTAGATGTTTTATTTTGAGAAATCTATATCTCAGGAACTATGTGACGTACAGATATCTATTAACACTCAAATTAAAGCTAGTTTAATGGACTATAAAGAAGTTTATGACCTTTACCTTCGTAAGAATAGTAGTTTTCTTGATATTTGCTAAAATAATTTGATTTATAGTTGTTCGGACAATAAGTTTGAATTATGAAAAACTTCATTTCAGAAACCATTGGACGTACAGATGTCTGCCATCGCTCAAATTAAAGCTAGTTAAATTTACTACAAAATAGTTAATTATATTTATCATTGTAGGAGTAGTAGTTTTTATGATATTTGAAAAAATAAATTTACAAAATGTTAATTTCTAGTTGTTCGTTTAAAATTTTAGATTTTTGAAAACTCTCTAGATCCATAAGTCGCACATAGGTCTGCCAACACTCAAAATAAAGAAAATTTAACTTACTATAAAGTAGTTTATGACACTTATCTTCGTAGGGGTAGTAGTTTTTATGATATTCACAGATGAATATAAATTTGGCAAATGAAAATTTGTCGGAACAACTATAAATCAATTTATTTTAGCAAATTTCATGTAAACTATTACTCCTACGAAGATAAACATCATAAGCTACCTTATAGCTCATTAAACTAGCTTTAATTTGAGTGCTAATAAACATATGTAAGTCAAATGGTTTATAATCTAAATTTTTCAAAATAAATTCATTAACTACTGATTTTTCCGAAAGACCCATACAACATTTTTATGAAATGTTGCTTTTTAAAGAGCTATATTTCGAAAACTATTTAACATAAATAATTATATTAGGGCTCATATTTTAGCAAATTTACTCTTCTTTAAATGACGTTTTCTTAGGTTTTCTTGTGTTGTTCCTACTTTTAAAGACATAGAGCTCTTTTTATCGCTTTGAAACAGTCGCTATTTTGTATACTTGGCAGACTCATCAATTTTGACTATTAATTATACATAGTTTTCATTAATGTAATCAAAAATTGGGGTGAGATAACTGCCTTTTTTCTCCTCTTGGGCTCTTGTACTATAAGCCCCAGAAGCCAGTAGACAGCAGAGAGGAGTCTGAAACACCGGGCCATGTGCTTGGAAAATGCCCTTACTCCCTCCTTTTAACAGATTCAAACATGAATTGATAATGCACCTCAGGAAAAAAGAGTGCACCTGCTTCGATGAGGTCTACGACTGTACTGACGCCGTCGGATCCGCGAGATCTGCAAGTTAAGGAACCGGTATTATAAATTTAAACAATTGCCTCTTGCCCAACTGAGCCTATGTCACTTTAGACATATGGTTGCATATGTCCACATTCTCTTACAATTTTATAGAAAAAGGAACGCAATAAAAACGACTAGGTTATAAGAAGACCCCAGAGATCCTTCTAACAGCTCTTTCAAGCCCTTAGTATCCTATATCAATAGCAAGGGCTGACACTTATACAGGTACATGCTGTCATCTCACAATGAACTTGCATCAGTCTAACTATTTTATGTTTAACACATGAAAGTTAGTTTCCAATTTCTTGGAAGCCTCACACCTTCTAGTCACGCCTTTTCCCCCCTCCCAGATATTTACTTCTAATTTCATAGGCTTTCTAGGCTCCGCCTAATTTCCTAAATTATCTGATTGGTCCAAACCCCTTCTCCTATTTCACTATTCTTCCTACCCCCTCTTCTCAAGTGTTCATATATATTTCCTAGACTAGATAGCTAAGTTAGAAGAAGAGAGACACCCTGTAACAGTAAGAGTAACATGTAGTTCTTGTAAATATGTTAGAATAAAGTCAATTTAGTCTTCACTGATTTTTATGTTATTTAATTTGGAGATAAACTAGGCGGAGGTACACCTCTGGTCTTGGATGCAATTGTGCGATTTAAGATTTATGATCTCGATCAGACGGATAGAGTGGAAAAGGAAAAAAAGGAAATTCATAAAAAATGCATCCCTCTCTTAAAAGAAAAAAATTGCGAGACCTTCGGAGAGACTTCACCGAGAGAGGCCTCTGGTTCGTATCTCACGGAATTATTCCCGATAGTATTAGCAGCTTTAAAGAAGACAGGTGTTAGTATTGAGGATATTGTGATCTTGGCCGAAAATATTATTCTGGACTTCCTAGGAAGTATACATTATAACCGGCATGGAAATTAGTTGAGTAATTATTCATTTTAATCTTTTCTATTTTGTTTTGAAATTCTTTTATCTCTTTTTAACTTATTTATTAGTTTTTAACCTAATTATTTGGTGTCAACATTATTACCTGTTGTTATTTTATTTTAATTTGTTTTTTCATTTACATTTATTTACAACGTTTTCTTATTATTTCTTTATGTGTGCTTACTGAAAGTTTCAATTTTGAATGAGCTCATATACTTAAAATAAAACTTGTGTAAATTCAATTCAGAAAACTGGAATATTAGGTATGGTAGAGTGGGATGTAATGAGAGATATACAGTGTTATCAACCAAACGAAACAATAAAAAATACTAAGGAAGGAGAAATAAATAAAAAAAAATTAATGTAATTTACTTATTAAAAATATGTATTGTGTATATTGTACCAATGTATTTCTTTAATATTATTTCTTTATAATGCCTTTTAAGATATATTTGTATCCTGGGTGTAATAGCAACCATATGTATTTGGGCAACATTGATTCCAGTCAATACAGCATTTATTTTGGGGCTAATATAATCTAATTAAAAATTATATTAGTAACAACTTTTTTTATTTATTTATTGATATTTACAACTGTATAAAAAATACAACAAGTAAATTTGATCATAATGACATAATTATATGATAAAGCATGTAGAGAAACAAGCCAGTAGTAGAACTCTAAAAACAATTTACAATATAAGGTCACGAGGCCATCTTCTTTTCAGGCGCCTCGGAGGATAGCCAGAAATGGAAGAGGTTATAAACTAGGGTTTGGGTGGTTAGGGAGTTTATTATGGAAGGAATAATATCGGGTTCGGGCTAGATCGAGTAACAACTTAATTCTTCTCTTTCCATTGATAATATAATATTGAACTATATAAAATACTCAACTAAGGTAAATCTTGAACCAATTTAACTTGAGTGGACATACGTAAACGTATACACGAACTACAATCTATCACGGCTGACGTCTAACTCTACAGCTTGGACCCATAGAAGCCTTGTCCAGCTTGTGATGGAACAGTATTAGAGGATTGCTATCATTTTTTGTCAAGTTGTCTGGCATAAAATAAAAAAAGGAACCAACTTGTCCAAATTTGATAATACTAGCCAAAATTATTTGTATAAAACCGTGGTAGTATTTGGATCTTAAGCTTTCAAACCAGCTCAAACTTAGATACTTGCATTTTTAATATTCTGTCAGTTTGATATAAAATATACCGTGTTTTTTAATGTGAAAAATTTAAATAGAATAAAGCCTAGTTTAATTGTATATTAATAATTTATACGAATGATTTGTAATTTATTATTCTGGCTCTTTAGCGAACTGGATTTATATATATATGATATAAATATATATTATTAGTCCTTAAACATGACTAAAAGTAGCGTATTAGAAATTTTTGCTATCTTGATGTTCCCTGCATTTCAACGTGCTATTTTAGTTTTGTTGGTTTTAAGGAAAAAAATTATACTGCCAAGTTAGATAAAAATAGTGCCTGGAGAATTATTTCCTGTAACAATTATATTCTAATATCTGTAAAGTATAAGGTGTTTCAGTCGATAGTGGGTTCCGCCGAGTTCTATTTTGCGTAATTCTGAGGCACGAAACACTTTTGAGTATGAGTTAGATTTGGAAACAGATAGAGTCCTACTCTTCTTTTTTATCTTTTAGTTGCAAGTGTAGAATATTATAAAAAAAAAAATATAATATGAAAATTGCTTTAAAAAAAATATTACCATTAGAGGGTATAAAAAGTATGCATAGGAGCAGGTTTCAAAAATATTGATAATAATTATAACATGGATAATGGATGATGCTGCATCATTTTTGTTTTGAGATGAAATACCTCGTTGACAACAGTCACAGTCGAGGTCACTGATGTAGTAATCGAAACAAAGATTATTATCTCTTGACTAATTTATTTACAAATTGAACAATATGGACACAAAATAAAAAATAAAATGATAATCACATTTAGTATATGAACTAAAGCAATAAATAATTTTTTTTGTCTTCTAATTAATAGGCTAAAATGAGGTTACGAACTCCATAAATCCGCTACACTAACTAATTATTTTGAACTTCTCAGGGATTTATTACGCATTAAAAACTCTAGTAACTCTAGTGTATATGAAATGGTATGAAGATTAAAATGAAATGATAAAAATAGCAAGAATATTATAAAATTGTGTTTTTGATGGGGATACAATTGTGTTCTCTCCAGAGGTGTTGATCGGCGTTCCCTTATCACCACTCCCACGGTGCCCATTGTGACTATACCGTGACTACATTGTGACTGTACTGTGACTGGATCGGGGGAGATGAGAGGAGAGACGTTGAGCCGACAATGGCACGGCCTTCGGCTACAATAAACCCCAGCCGGTGAATCAATAGGCGGAGGAACGGGGTCACAGCCGCGTCCTTTCTTCAATGAATCATTGATTTTCCCTCATACACCTTCTACGTTCCACACACAATTAACATAATAAAATTTAAAGATTATAAATAATATGTATCATGTACAATATTTCGCTAGCATATAATTAGCAAACTATGACTTGCAACTAAAAAGAAATTCATTTAGATGATAAAATCTTAAGGATAATTGAATTTAAACTAAGATAAAACATTATTCAAAAGTTATAAAATTTGACTTGTGCAGGGATCACAACACATTCACTTACCGCCCTAGAAGGAAAATATTTCGAAATAATAAATTTTTATTTTTCTGTTGCTAAAAAAAATCGTATTTTAGGGTTTCTCGAGGTGAGAATGACGTGGAATGAAGTATTGGAAAATGTGGAATTCTACCTGAGAACAACTTTCAATAAATCTGGTAAAATAGACCAAGAAGTGTCCAATAAATAAAGGAAACAATATTGACTACCAGATATGCAATACTATTCTGGGAAAGAGGGAGTTAGGTGAGGACATCAAAATCCATATCTTTAAAGCAATATATGTTCCAACATTATTATATGACAGCGAAAGTTGAGTCAACCAAGACAAGCACTTGACCAGGATTACGGCTGCTGAAACGCGATTTTTGTGAAGAATATTGGGTAAAAGTAGGGGAGACAGGGTAAGGAATGAAAGAATAAGAGAAGAACTTCAGATCCCCTGAGTGAAATCAGTGATTGAACACCGACAGCTCCGATGGTCCATACAAGTCTGTAGAATGGGGGGAAGACAGATTGCGAAGAAAATGTATGGAGGCGAGGCCGACTGGTAGAAGACCCCGAGGTAGACCTACAAGGAGCTATATGGGCCATATACCAGGACTAGGCCTGGAAAGAGAAATATCAGTGGCTCAGATGAAGATGCTTCCCAGAGACCAAGATGTGAGGACCAAGTGGTTAGAGGCTCCTCCACGCTGAAAGGCACATAAGAAGGATGTGAAAGAAGAAGAAGTAGCTACAATTCCTGTGGGATCTTTATACAAGCATATATATATATTATATTTTCTCTTAACTCAAAAAGAGGCTAAATAACTATATTTATTTATAATTATATTGCCCGTGGTGGCCAAGTATATAGCCTTAGCAACCTTGTATCACATTGCATCGTCAATAGGAAAAATTAAATACTCCAATAGTATTTTATAAAGACTTATACCTCTGGTTATTTTTGAACAATACTTTGACTATTGATCCTTACCCTACCCCTATGTCAGCTTGTTTACTTTTGTCCGTGAGTTAATACAATGGCCAAACTTTATAAATTGATTTTTCCCGAGGAAAACAACAACACTAATCATGAACTTTACTCACCGATGTTGGTAAAATATATTAGAATTAGATAGATTCAGTCGTTAGTCTATATTGTACGCCTCTAAAATTTAATCAATAATTTCAATTTAGAGCTTTAACTTTGCAGGAGCATTGCTTTGGGTAAATACTTTGGTTTTACGAATACTTCTCCCTAACTCTCCAATTCCATATCGCAGTCCTCGAAGAATGGTGCCATAATTGGAGGATCAAAATAAATTCCAAAAAATCCCATCAAATCACCTTTACCTTTCGTCGTAAAACTAACTGACCTATAGTATCCTTTAATAATGTTGCTTTTAACCCCTTTACATTAGATCCGCTACCTTGGACTAAATCTGGACAAACGACTAACCTGGAATCTTCACATAGAACTGAAAAGACAGGAACTGCACGTCGATTTCGACTATTACAGCACTTACTAGACTAACGGTTTAAACTTCCAATTCCATACAAAATACTGATCTACATGACAATTATAAGGCCTCTCTGGATATAAGGGGTTAGCTTTGGGGCTCCACTAAACCTCCGAATTCCTCTCGTATCCAATCCTTACAATCCAAAATCTATTCCTAACAATCCTTCGAGGCGCCTGAAAAGAAGGGCACAAGACCTTCTAGTGCAGAAATATGATTAGAGTGCTACCAATGGGTCTTCATGCCTCTATCACTCCATTCTGATCTTACATCAAATTTTCTTAATGTGTTTTTATGTAAACACAGTTGTAAATATCAATAAATAAATAAGATATAGGCTGTATCGGGGTGCGACCTTCATAATTATATGTTTTTTTAGTCATAATTAAGATATGTTTCCTTAGAGAAAACGGGTATCACATATTTATGGCCTGATAAACTTAAACTGTTTTAACATACCTGTTTAGTACCAATTATACTTAATTATAATTAGTATTATAGTTAGTAGAAAAATCTTTTATGAGCGCTGTCCTTCTGGTCTTCAGCAAGATTATAAATTGAGAGTTTTATTCATAGAAGCAAGTGATGCAGTTGAGCTTAGTACAAGTGACACATGCGGAAGACCCACAGACGTCGATCCGTACCGGACGGAGAGATCGCGTCCCATCTCTTCTCTCCCCCAATATTTTGACTGAGGCATAAGTTTGAAAAAGGAAAATTACTTAAAATCATTTCTATTAAAATGAGGCTTGTTAATAGATGAATACACTGTTACTATTGTTGGCGCGTCATAAGGCAAACTGCAATGACTGGAGTCATTGTCGCCTAATAATATTATAGCCCTCTAATAGTTTAGACTACTTTTCCTCTCACAGCCACATGTAGCCCAAGAACTGAAAACAGGTTACTTTAATCCAAACGATCTAAATCATCCAAATATCTTTAGCAGTCCTGCAACCTTCCGGACTACCAGACAACAAAACAATCACCACCTCCTCTAAATTCCAACCCCTATTATAGTTATATTATAGTTTTATTATTATTGTCCAGAGCTCAGATTTTCTTTTTTTACGTTATATTGCTTATATTCATTTTAGTATCCTCAAATAAAGTGTATTTAGTGAGTGGAAATAAATTACTTTTTTTATTTCATAATAGATATAGAAACTAAAGGTAATAATTGGTGCTCCACGGCAATCTCAAGATGATTTTGGCCACCTTCTGGCAATATTATAACATCAGCTCCTTTCTCCAGCAACATTCTCACCCCTCTGACATTACCGGCCCTGGCAGCTTAAAATAACGGGGTTTCGAGTGAGCAATTCTTTTTGTTCACGTTCATTCCTTTCTCCAGCAGAACCTCTATAACTCCGTTTAGGCCAGCAGCTGCAGTGACACACGTGGGTGTCTTCTCGATAGGTAAGCTTGTCAACTCTTGCACTAGCCGATAACAGAGCTTTTAATGAATAGACGGAATTATTTTTGAAAGCCTCCTCTAACGATTATTATCACATTTTCTTTACATTATCAGAGTTCAAAACTTCCGGGTCTGCCTTCAGGAAACCAAGTGTGGCAATATACCTTATAATGGCAGAATAGGCGGAGCTAAGATAGAATCTATCGATCAGGCAGCCCAAATCGTTTAGTGAAATTTGTTGAACAAATTAAAAAGTAATATTACCAATAATCAACTATTGAGAACTATTGGTATTGGTATTTGGTGGGGGGAACAAGTCCGGCAAGTTGGCCTAGTGGTCTTTATTGCCAATCCTGAGTTACCGGCGCGTACTAACCAAGGTAGAGTGTCAAGATTTATTCTTCAGGACCGCCGAAAAATAAATATTAACTGCCCCAGGTGTGAATCGAACCCACAACGTTGCCCTGGGACCTACGCCACAAACCCCCCGGGAGCCATCACGTCCCTTATTGAGAACTATAATTTAACAATATCGTTGATAGTTTACCACATCTATAGAAACCTTTGTAAAGTGTTATCCAGTCATGATAAAATAATATAATTTGAAATATTATTTTAAAACAATGATTAATACACACCTACAAAGACTAATTATATAATTCTTAATTTATAACACAGCAAATGCTCTATTTGTTACTTCACTCGCCTTTTTTAATTGTTATAGGTACTTCTTCGTAAGATGTCTGTGGTAGTCCCAAGGGGCTCGCTCGGACTCAATTATTGAGCGGGATGGGGACCATATTGTATAAAGGATTCTGGACACTGCATTATATACATATACTATCATACCCAGCAATGCTTCACAATTGCTAGATTTGGGGATGTAGTTTAGGATGTAGGTTAGTTCAGTTGGAAACTCATAAAAATGAAATATTTTAAATAATTAAAACGTTACAAAAGCGATTCCAATTCAGTACGAATATCAATTACGATAAACACTAATAATAATTATAACGTGAAAAGCATGTTCTTACCAGCAGGTAAGATACTTTGGTCCAACCTATCTAATCAAGTTGGATCTAAATATTCTGTGTTCTTGGTACAAAGTCATCTTCCGTAAATATTTTGTGAAAAGTCATTCGTATTCGAAAAAATAGTAAAAGATCTTTATTTCAAGACGAGAGGATAAGTATTAAATTTTCAAGAAGAGAAGATAAGTACTCATCTCTACTGCTCTTCGACACTATCTGTAGTATGAAAAGTTTATTATCAAACATTATCAGGGAAAAGAGCTGATCGTTATCAAGAACTGTAATAACTAACAGGTGATAAGTAAAGGTTGTTGCTGGTGTCTTCTCTGCTTTTGTTTTTGACCAAAATATAATACCATTACGTCACTAATTATTTTGAAAAATCTGAGGAGGGCTAAATGAAAAAAAATATATATATAAGAAGAATGAATGGGTGAAGAGGGGATATGAATTAATAAGGAAAAAGCACGGTGGTTATTTAAAGACTCCATGAAGGGAGAAGCTTGTATTTCCTGATATATAAAGACCACATGGTCACTCTGTCTCTTAAATGGGATTCAAATAATAACTATTTTTCATTAATTGAATACATTTAAAAACATGCTATTCCAAGGTAGAAAGTTTTTTAAATGTAACTAAAATAAAACGAGGCCCGTCCGTAGCTCAGGTGGTTAAGCGCAGGTCTATCAATCTGAGATCTGCGGGAGGGGCCGGTTCGAATCCGGCTTGGGGCGTTGATTTTTTTCATTAAGTGGTGGTCCCTAAAAATGAAAAACTTGACCCTACACCATGGTTAGAATAGGTTGTTCACCTGTAGATAACCCGCAGTATAGGACTTCCAATGGGGCTGTAAAAAAAAACAAAACATATTTTCCTTACTGGCGCCAACTCTACGCTATGCGTCTCCCCTCGATTCCCCCTCCCCAACCTCCCCCACCCCTCATAAAAAAAAAAAAAACGATAGAGTACTGTGATGAATTTCGTAGACTGCAGCTGTAAAGCGTTCAATACACCCTTCTCCTACAGCTCCAATTTCTTTCTTTACAACACATTTACTAGCTAATTCAATTTACTGTCGTTAAAATGAAGAATCCCGTAACGGAACAATAAATATGTAATAAAATCAGAAGAATATGGTCGGAGGGAGTGGAGAGTGAAGTCAGTAGAGTAATAACGAACACAATTATTTTTTGTACTAAAAATTTGGCCCAAATTTCATGTCTTTATCAGTGCTAAAAACATAAAATAATAGCCATAATATATTAATAGAACAACGACAATCAAGAATTTATGGTTATAACAACTAATAATATAATCAAGTAATGTATAATACTGCAATAGTAAGAATTTATATACACATGTAACAAACTGAGAATATTAGAATATGGAAAAAAAAATCAATTAGTGTTCAATGTAAATAATGAAAGATAAAATTGAAATTAACATAATGAGAAATGCACGAAACAGTGTATATGGTATTATAAGAAGCATGAAAATATATAAGGCAAAATTAACAAAATAAAGAAGAGATATTGAAAGTTATAAGAGACGGCCTTTTGTATGCACTAAAACTAAATATTAAACTTTATTATAACTGTCTATAATTTTTAGTTTTAATACATACGGCCTCTTGACTCGTATAACTTTAAATATCACTTCTTTATTTTTTTAATTTTACCTATATTTATTCAGTGTTTTATTCATATTTTTATCCTCTTTGTACATATTATCACAGTTTGTTTATATAGGGAGTTAGTATTAAGGCTGACGTTCCCATCAATCCCGACAAGTTCGTGATAGCATTTGCCGATGATACACCTATTTTATCCAACCATCCTGGTCCTGTAATAGTCACATTCAATCTCCAAACACACCTCACCTGGATTGAGCAATGGTGCAACCAATGGCGGATAAAAGTTAATGAATCAAAATGCACCCATGTGACATTTACCCTCCGTCGCAGCTGTTCTTTTTAAAAATATTCCTTTACCCAGATCCGAATAGGTGCGGTATCTTTGATTCATCTTAGAGAAAAGACTCACCTGGAACCAACATACTTGACTTAAAAGGGAAAAAATCAACAGACGATTCAGCCAACTATACCGACTGCTCAGCAGGACCTCTCATCTCTCACTAAAAAACAAACTTCTAATTTATAAGACTATACTCGGACCTATCTTGACCTACGGACTCGAACTTTAGGGAACAGCTAAACCGTCGAACATGAAACGTATCCATTCAATCCAAAATCCTTAGGACCATAGTCAATGCACTCTATTACGTTTCCAACGGAACACTTCACCATGACCTTCACATCCCTTATGTACTTGACCTTATACCAGCCAAATTCTCAAAATTATATATAAACCTTTCTAATCATCCTAATCCTTTGGTTCAATCCTTATCTAGTTCCATCCATCCCTACAATCCACTTAGAAGGTTGAAACGGTAGTGGCCAAGAGACAATTTATTGTAAAATAAAAATGGAAAATTGGAGTTCTGGCAATGGTCAGATGCTCCACTTAAGTTGTCTGTTTGCGGCTTTAACGGACTTTCTCAGCCTCCACTGGCTCATAACCAGTGATGCAGTGAGAGGGATGCGCTGGGATCTCAAACAGCTCTGCTAGAGCCCAGCGAGCCTTAGGTCGATAGTGTAAATATTGTATGTAAGAGTTGTCATATAATAGTTTATGTGAATGTGTATAATTTCATTTTCTGAAATTTTAGAGTTTGTTACCTTTGTTCTTATAAATTCTAACTTGATATTATATATTTCGTTTTTATAGTGATATTTGTTATCATCTTAATTTCTTGTTATCTTTTTTCCCCATTACATTATGTTTGCTATCTCCTTTTATGTTTTATCTTGATGAAGGCATGAAATTCAGACCGAAAGGTTGGCACAAATAAAGTAAGTTTCACATATTTTTGTTCATTATTACTCCACTGACATCTATTTAAAGTGAAAAATAAACACAGACTTTAATAATGCTAGTTATTTATTTTAATCTGTAAGGACAGGAACAAAACAATAGGGCATAGCCATTGTAAGAAGCTGCATTGCAAAATTATTATACCAAATAAAATAATAAAAGTTGATGTGTGTCCTATCTTGTCTTCCTCTCGTACTGTTCATCAAATGTTCGGACACGGCAGGTTTAATAAAGTTTTGTAACTATTATATTCAAGGACGTACACAGGATCCAAACTAAGGGGGTTAAGCAATAGTCGTTCAGGTTGTGAAATTTCAGCAAGGAAAAGGCGAATGAAACCAAAACTTTAAGAAGATTACCGACTCTTTAAGTTCACTAAAAGCCATGAAGATCATTTACCCGAAACACCCGGCAATCATAAAAATTCACAATTATACCAACATGCATCAAAACGTGGGAAAAACTGTTTTCTTTATAAGGGTGCCGGGTCACGTGGGGATCGCTGGAAATGAATTGGCGGACATTGCAGCTAAACAAGCACTTGCTCTTCCAGGCTAGGGCGCGGCCATTCTGACACCCCAAGAAATAAGTCTTCTGATGTAAAATATAATATCAGCTAGTTGGCAAGCCATGTGGAATGAAAGCCCGCCAAGCAAATTAAAAACTATTAAAAAACCATGGACCACATCAAACCGTTGTTACAGTCTACTTACGATCAGTCACATATTTGAAGAATGTCATTTCTATTCCATGAACTTAAATAGATGGGGAGTGGGACCCAGTGCATCGGATGGTCTGAATGATGACCAGAAGAACGTGGAAATGGCTTTTCTTAAAAAGGAATGGCCTTGTCGTACGTACTAAATAATTCTGAAAGAAGTAATTATTTAATATTTAATATTTTCGTAAATATTTAAAGAGAAAAATAACGTGAAATAGAATTATAAATATAAATGAAATAGAATTATAAAGCGCCAAACATGGACGTTGATGACCTCAGGGTTTTACTCCCTACAGCCCCAGCCAACAACAACAACTTTAAGAATATTATATATAATTATAGCAATGTTTAATTAGTTATTATAATTATTTACTTTAAAAAAAAATTATTAAATAAATAATCTTTTTTTTACTTCTTTGAGGGGAGGGGGCAGCTATCCAATACTGGATTGTGGTTTTGTTTTTATATATGGATCAGTTTTCAGGGTTAAGAATACAAGAAGGATCTCTGGAAAGGAAAATATAGGATGGATCAGGGCGAACTAGCAAATTAAAATTAACAAAAGGAAAATACTGATACAATATATTTAGTTGGAAGAGTATTAGTTGAATTTATGTAATTAATTGTTAAAAGATGGTTCAAGTTAGGGTCAAAGAAGGTACACAAAGTTGCAGAAAATTTTTTTTTATTCATCAAATTTATTTTTCTGCTAGTTTTTTTTTTTATCTCTTTTTACCCCCGCCCAGAAAGTCTTTCTACTAGGAATATATTTAGATTTTACAATAATACTGCATTATAACAGATATGTTAATTGACAAAAATAAGTAAAAGAAATATGTATTTATGATATGTCTTATGATCGATTAGTATACTATCTGTGTAACAGTGTAATACATTGCCTCTCAAGTATTGCTCTCTGTATAATAAATGAAAGAGAAAGAACATGAAAAGAAATCCTGTACCCTAGAATATCTGTTCCTATTTCTATGCTAACTCAAAGCTCCTGTGAGTCAGGCGCTATCTACACATCCTCTATACATAAATTCATCGCAATTAAGTTAGCAACTTGTAACTGGATGAACTAGTTTCCCCTTCCCTACTAGTTACCACGGTTCAAGGCAAATACTACGAATTAGAGACTGCATAAATGAATATGTATATCTCATAGTTAATTCAAGAGAAAAATAAAAGGTTAGATAACATTAAAATTATTTAAAAAATAAATACATAGCGGAGGTAGAATGAGACATCTTATGGCAGAGTATTTTCGTAATATATTTCATTGCTTGATAGAAGGGTAACTGTTCTAACTAAAGACTTTATTAAAACATTAAAATTATTATTATTATTTATTATTAAAATTATCGATAAAAAACTAGGTTCTGATTAATTATTGAAATTAGTCAAGAGAAAGGATTTTTTTAAGCGAAACGAAAACAAAATTATAACTATTTTTTGGTTCTGAGTGTTTTTTTTTTGTTGTTTTTTTTAGAGTGGCTGTACAATCCGGTGCCGAATCCTGGCCACCTCCAACAGCTTCCGCTAATTATATCGGTCCCTTGCAGCCGCCATCCAACTCCGAAGCCCCAGCATATTTGTTGCATCAGCAGCAACACTATCTGCCCATCGCAGCTTTGGTCTTCCTGTTCTCCTGGTACCATGGAGTGGCTCCATCAGTAATTGTCTAAGTGGATCCTCACTGCTCATCCTAACGACGTGTCCTGCCCATCTCAGTCTTGCAATTTTATCACTTGAACTATATCGGGCTCCTTAAACATAGTGTACAGTTCCTAGTTTTTCTTCCTTTTCCATTCTCCTCCGATGGAAACACCACCATATAAATGTCTGAGGAATCTTCTTTCAAAGACCAGGAGTTCCTGTTCGCAAGCCCGGGAAGTAGTCCAAGTTTCACAACCATACAGCAAGACTGCGCGCACTATCGTCTTATAAAGACAAAGCTTTGATTTTTTGTAAAGAGCTCCACTCCGGAACTGCCTTGCCATAGAAAAATAGCACCGATTTGCCGCTATGATCCTACGTCGAATCTTTTGTTCAGGTGCGTTTTCTTGAGTTACCAATGAGCCAAGATATACAAAAACATTAGTCGGTTCTGAGTCTCAAAATATATAAAAGATCTTTGATAAATAAATTCTGGCTCAAATATACGGGATTAGGTTTTCCAATACAATTTTAATCGACTTCTGCTCGTTAGAGTTTAGTAAAGTATAAATCCAGTGTGGTGCGTAAATCACACAATTTTCCCTTACCATTATATATACGTACCTACGGTTTGTGTAAATTAATAGATTGGTAAATTGCGTAATAAGTAAGTTAAAAAAAAATTGTAGATGGATAAATTGCGCTCGAGTTGCAGCTATTTTTGTGATGTTTAAACAAAAAAAAATTTGATACTAGAGAAGGAGAAATTATGAATGATTTTTTTATTTTTATTGTTTTTCTTGCTATGAAATTAGAATTTTAGTATCGAGGTGGTAATGACGAATATAAGTTTTGTTCCTGCCAAAAATATAACACTTTAACAAAGATTATCAAGCTGCAACGCATTTGAGAAAGTTCGGGTAGTCTCGTCTCTCTTCCAGTTTGAATCGGATCTATTCTATTTTTCTCTTTTATTTAATTATAAAATTCTTTAATATTTTGTATTTACTAATGGCTTACTACTATTTTTCATGGACACTGTTTATTTTCTTAGAATAAACAATATTAAAGGTACTTTAGAGGAAGCCTTTTTAATAAATATGCATTTAAGACCTGTCAGACTACTTCAATGAGGGTACGACCTATATAAAATTAAAGACCATTCAATTTTTTATTGGGATGGTGAATTTAATCAAAATCGTTCGAGTTGTTTTTGTGAAAATCGGAAAAAATGTGAAAAATCAATTCCATTAAGTGGCACTTCCGATTAGTCTATTTCAAAGACAACGTTGTAGTCACATCCCAATTTCAGTGTTGTACGACTTCTTGTTTTTTAGTCACACTCAGAGACCATTCTGCGCGACTTACATTTTTGGACTTGGGGCTCTCCAAACGTGGATTTCCATTGAAGACTGGCATTCAAAATTTTGCACGATTTGCAATACTTTATCTTACTATATCTTTCATATATACATGAATGGCAACTAATGGAATTTTTGAAACAGTGATTTATTTTCTTACATAAATGCCCACTATTATCTGTCAAAAAATAATTAATTTTTTTAACTAGACTATTCAATGGGTACAGTAAACATACATGGAAAGTAGGTATTAAACCATTTCACGTGCATGTAATGCACAAAATTTTCACTTGGTAAATCTGATAAAATTTAAACATCTTTACGTTCAATACTTCACATTATTTAGATTTTCAAAGTCCAAGTTTTTTCCAAGTTGGTTCCTAATGACGAAAAATTAATATTTTTAAAATTTATTATGGGATGTGATACTCGATTCAAAGATAATCATTATATACTAATTTTTGGTCCATTTCTCTTCATTTCATTTCTTCATGCTATATTACATCTCCATGACGTTATAATCCAACAATATTTTCCAAATGATGAGAAAACAAAATTGTAGGAATATATTTTGGCAGATTACCTACTTCTTTCTGCAAGGATCATCGTAATTGCCAACTTTATGGTGCATTTAATTAGCTTTATATTGAGTGATTGATACCAGTATATTTAATAGCAACCTAAAGGTTGATTTTTTGATATTAAAAAAAAAAGAGTATGTATTTATAATATTCTTTGTAAAATACAAACAGATATCTAGGTGACGTAAATTACGGATGTTGAAAACGTTGCAATAATATATCATCCAGTTCTGAACTTCAAATTAAAACTTTAAAATTAAAAGTTTTCATTTCTTTTATACAAACTCGATTAATTACTTCGTACTTATTCGTAGTTTTCAGTTTATCTGGTGTCAGAGCCGATGTCCTTTTAAAAAAGACGACTAATAATTGGTAAAAACAAAATTATTTGCATGATTTTATTGTAAAAAAAAGAAGGTTAAAATAAATTAACATAATTATAATTATTATTAATTATAATAATAATTATTGTTACTATCGCTATTGTCAATAGTGCTCTGAGAGACGCCTAAACTAGATTTCATGTGTTCTCAGCCAACAATCAGAATGTTTAATTAAATGCTCATTTAAATTTTTAACTTTATATTTTTCATTTGAGGTTAAACCCTTATCTGACTGCGCTATTTAGTCTTCAGGTAACATCACGAAAATATTCCCAACTCCAGAGAATAATTTTGGATGATCACTGTACGAGATAAATACTTCAGAAACTTATTAAGCCTCTATAAAGACTGCCTGATGGTATCGAGAATCATGCCCTTGGGTTTTCTTCAGGAGCGACGATGAAAATGGGAAAAATAAATTAGGTTGCCTTATTCAATTTGTCCCTGTCCCAGCCATCTTTAACTGAATAATTGTCCCCCGCTCTCCACCGTTTAGAGGAAAATTACAGAATAATTTAATATCTCCACCAATCAACTAATAAAATATATTTTATTCTTTCCTCTTGTCAAAGAATTTTAAAAATTGTATCCCTGTTTTATTTGTATTCTTTTATGTCATGAAAACTAATATTTTATGAGAAAAAACGATCATAAAAAAGATATATAAAAAAATAGAAACCAACTAAATTTAGTTTTTTTTTTTAATCTTTGTTTTTGTTACCAGTACCGTCCAGAGGTAAATTAGTTCTAGTTTCAGTTTTCACTATTCGGGTTATCGGGTAGGCGATAATTATGGTCCAGGCTGAAGTAGAGATTTACTTATAGGGATATGGAATGCAAGAAGTTGAGTGAAAATCGGTTGAACTAGAAGTTAAGGTTTACAATCCAGGTATTGTAACATTACAAGAGGTTCGCTGCCCAAGGTAGGGCTCGGATACGAATATGAATTGTATTATTTGGTACGGAGGGACTGGTAATTATGTTGTAACTACTATTTTTCTGATTAGGAACAGATTAATTTCCGTATTGAGAGACATCTTTTTATTGATAGGTTATCAGCGGCCATTTATCAGGAATCTTGCTTTAAATTTATATTAATAAAAATACATACACCAATTGAGGACAGTGATGAGAAATTAAGTATAAATTTATGATCAATATGTACTTATCATACATATAATACTTAAGGCTTAAGGTTTAATACTAGGTGACAAAATATCCGTACTTGAGAATGCTGATGATGTGATATTAATTTAAAATTTAGTTTTATAGTTTACTATAAAACTAGTTACAACCAGGTTAATAATAGGTAGTAAGGAGCAGGGTGACGTGATATTGATGGACAAGACAAAATATACAGTTAGCAACAAAAAAGACGACAATTTCGGTGATAAAGATATAGAAAGGAAATGTACGTATAGGTTAAGAATTTTTTATATTAAGAGCCACAGTAACTAAAAAAAACGAAATTGAAGAGGCATTAAAGGAGAAGTTAAAGGCTGAAAATACTAGTTATTTTAAATTATTTAGCTCTTGAATGAAAACTTTTTTTTTATGACCCTATTCATGGTCATTTCTGAAATAGGGGGGGGGGGGTCGATTAGGGGTGACCAACCTATCCTAACCATGGTGGCAGGTCAAGTTTTCATTTCGTAGGACCACCACAGAAATGAAAAAAAGTCGACCCCCTAGGCCGGATTCGAACCGGCGCCGCAGTAGTTACCAGATTAGATAGACCTCAACTACCTGAGCCACGAACGGCCCTTCTAATTGTGTAAACTGCACCGGCATTTAAAAACTAGAAAAATTTTGAGCGGTAGAGGGAAACCTAGGATATGTCTATATGTAGATAGGTGTGTAGCTATCTGTGGTCTGAGTATCAAACCTCCAGGTACCTTAATCTTTTTATTTATATTATTATATCTATAAAAAGATCAAATAAATCAGATAGCCAGTTTCTGGAGCACCATTAAGCAGCGCAAGGCAAACTACATGGTTGACAACTTAGAAAACTGTATTTTGTTTGATAGAATTTTATTTTCTCTCATTTTATAGCCCTTATACTTTATTGTAGATGTTACTTTAACTTACAATAATCTTATAGTAAATAAATGCACTGATGTAAGCTGTAAATATTACACTAATGATAATGCTGTCTGGTGTCAATTCTACTCGTGAAGGATTTACGTTACTTCAGATTTTGAAAAAAAAACGTTGAAATAACCAGCGGAGCGGTCCCTCCCCATCCTTCTACATCCGCTCATAGAGGATCTTTCCCAACACCTATTAATGCCTTCGGAGAAATAGTTGTATAAAATTGTATTAAACTGTAAATATGTATTTGAAGTGTATATATATATATA
>NW_027111517.1:1089129-1089847 GCF_000696795.3 Halyomorpha halys
GTTGTATTTGTAATTATAAAACTTATAGGAGGGAGCCGGATTCAAACCTTCAACAAGTTCAAGTTACGAGTGATGAGCCTTAACTCCATCGGCTACAATCAGCCCTTATAATGATGATGACGCACAATCTAGCCGACTTTAACAGACTGATAACCTAAATCACTTCACAATTTCAACCACCCTATTTTCCTCCCATTGGCATTACAATCATGTAGCATATTACACTAAAGTATACGAAGACAACTCGCCAACCTAAACTTCAATGCTTCAATTAACCCAGGTCATTCCACAGACTTCTTTTTGATGGCATAAAGTTGTGTATGTACTTTCAGCGAAACCACGAAGTCATTAGGCCAACTTAAATTAGGTCATTAGTTATTGCTTAGAAGCAATACGGTCAACAGTGGGTTCAAATCGATAAAAAAAAAAAAAAAAAAAAAAAAATCGAACATATAAGATTTTTAGGGTAAATCATACCTCGTACGCGTTGGTGAAACTATGGTTCCCATTCTGATACGAATTTTTTGTCAAGAGAAAATTAGTGTATCCAGTCAAGATATGAACGGAATATTGATGTAATATTTCATTATTGCAATTTTTCCCCTCGTCTTCTTCTTTCCGCTATTATTATTATAAATATTTTTGACTTTATCACTGCAAGTTTATATTTTTTGAGGCTGTAAAATTGTGAGTTTGTATCGTATTAAAACAATATATA
>NW_027111517.1:1089902-1110862 GCF_000696795.3 Halyomorpha halys
AAAACTGAAAATTGATTACTGCTTTTCTATTGATTTTAAAGATAATAAAAAATCAGGTTACACAGATCATTACATATATTTTATTAAAATGAATAACTACATATTATATTATCGAATTAATAAATATATAACTGCTAAGAATAAAAGAGCACAATATATTCTCGAACAATACCAACGTGGAAAATTCCCGCCCACGAAAGGGGAATTTCATTATAATTGCTGCTGATCGTATGACCTGAGGATTACCAGAAATAACTCGAGTGTTGGCGGTGGTGGGCGGGGAAGTAATTTTAAAAATACCTCTTTTCTAACTCGGGTTTGATTTAAACAGAAAAAGATTCAATTTTCTTGGTACAAAAATTAGCGAAATACGAAGTTATTCTTAAAATAACTTTTATCATGAAAGCTTACTAAAAGTTTCTGCGAAGAAAGTTCTTAAAGGGGCCCAGCGGTAACAATGGGAACGCGGACAAAAAGATGGAAAGTTTTTCAATTTAACATTAGGACTGCCATAGCCAGTGACAATTATTATGGGTTATTCTCCCGAAAAAAAATCGTGTTCCTCTTACATTATATTCTTCTGACGAGTAAATTTTTTTTTATCCATTATTTGTACTTTTAAAAATGAGATATATAGTAAGGAAAAATATTGCTGTCGTAAAAAATTAAAATTAAAAAATAAAGGCTAGCTCAAAAAGGAAAAGTTGTACAGACGTTGAATTGACTATTTAAGGTATATGTCTAGGATGTAAGGGATACATGCGGCGAGCCGATTGCCCTCCTATACTATTTATTAGGTCAAGTCATAAGTAGTTTCCAATGCAGCTAAGTAAAATCTATTATTCGTATCTACCCATTATGAATTATCTTGACAAAAATTTTTATTTTCACTATAAAGACGAGTCAACTTTTTTTGTGTTATTCAGGTTACGTTAAACTCTTTTTTTTTAAACATCTGAAATGGAGGGTCAAAACGTACATATTCATCATGATATGCTTTAGTAATTTTTAAAAAAATGCAATAATACTAAAGCGACAGCTGAAAAAATATGCAGTGTGTATAGTGAAAGACTAAAAACTGATAGATCAGTTAGAAATTAGTTTATCGAATTCTGTTCTGGAGATGAACCCAGGGTCGAACGTCCTTCCGACTTTGACGATAACCTTTTAAAGGCAACATTGGAGCAAAAGCTACGAGAGGTATAGCAGAAAGGTTGAATAAATCACAATTAACTGTTAACCGCTACCTGGAGAAATTACGGAAAGTCAGCAAGTTAGGAGTATGGATACCTCAAAATCTCAGTTAACGAAATTAAGATCGCATGTCAATCGCCACAAGTCTGCTCTCGAAGATAAAAATTGATCCTTTTTTTAAATAGGATCGTAACAGGTAATGGAGAATGGGTTACCTACGACAATATCGTCCGCAAAAGACCGTGGCTTGATTAGGATCAACCACCCTACCAGATCCGAAAGCAAACATCCATAAAAAAAAAAAAATTTGTTTTATGTATGGTGGGATTGTCAAGTAATAACTCATCACGAGTTGTTGAAGTCAAATTTAGCGATTACTCCGAATGGATACGTTCAGCAGATGCAAGGAGTGCAAGAGAAACTCCATGAATAGCGTCCTGCACTCCTCAATAGAAAAAACGTTTTTCTTTTACACGAAAATGCACGACCACATACAGTAAGGGTGATTCAAGGAAAAAACTCTTGAGGTTTGAAGGTATGTTTTGTCACATCCACCTTACTCCTCGGAACTTGTCCAGACCGACTACCACCTTTTCTGTTTTTACAAATCTTCCAGAAAACCGCTTCCAGTCCAAACTAACTATATTTTACAAGTAAGGAAAAGATAAATTGCAGGAAGATGGGAGAAGGCAACAGACAATAATGGAGAATACATAATAAATTAATAATACTGAGAAGATAGTTAAACGTGGATGATATATATGGGGAGAAGATGGTTGGAGGGTACAGTCAGAATACAACACAAATAAGTTGAAATAACTTATTTAATAGCGCCAACGTTTCGGCCTGAATTTGTAGACTTCATCAGGGCTAAGAACAATATAACAACCAATGAATACAAACAATAAAAAAGAAAATATAAACAGAATGGCATAAAGTAGACAGAATGAAATTAATAAAAATAAAGAGATGAAAGAAGTGGAAAATAAAATGTATATTTAAGTAATTGAATAAGTAAAAATGACATAATTAAGGAAATAAAATAAAAAAATTGAAGTAATATAATGCAAAGTAGTATGAATATTTTAGTTTATTAATAATTCAAAAATTAAAATTATGGATAGAAAAAAAGAATGAATAAACAAAAAATAAAATTGAGAGAAAGTATAACTAAATACTGAGAAAGTAGTAACTAATGAAATATGTAACCATAATATTAGATTATTTTTTTTCTAAAATATAATATATATTTTGTTTCTTTATTCTAATATTATGGTATATAATATTCATAAAAAATATGAAAAAAAAATTATAATAAACTAATGGAAAAATAAAATTTTCGATTTTCCATGGTTATTTAAAGATGGGTTAGATTTTATATTCCCCATCCTCTACACCGTCTATACAGCTGAAATCCCAACAACTCCTAACACTATCCTCACCACATATGCTGATGACACATGTGTGCTCACAGGTAGTAATAACCCTTTGATTGCATCCCAAACTCTCCAGTCCCATATCACAATCCTCGAAGAATGGTGTCAAAATTGTAGGATAAAAATAAATCCCAACAAATCACATTTACTCTTCGTCGTAAACCTGCCGACTGCCCTACAGTATACTTTAATAATGTGGCTCTTACCCCTGTAGAACAGATTCGTTATCTTGGACTACACCTTGACAAAAGACTAACCTGGAATCCTCACACAAGACTGAAAAGACAGGAAACTGCACGCAGATTCCGACTATTACAGCACTAGACAAATGGTCTAAACTTCCAACTCATTACAAAAGACTGTTCTACATGACAATAATAAGGCCCATCTGGACATACGGAGTTGAGCTTTGGGGCTCCACTAAACCTTCGAATTCCTCTCTTATCCAATCCTTACAATGCAAAATCCTTCGTAAAATCTCCAATGCTCCTTATTTTGTTTCTAATAAAACCATCCATAAAGACCTAAATGTTCCTTATGTAACCGATCTAGCCCGAACCCGATATCTTTCCTTCCTCTCCCTAACCACCCAAACCCACTAGTTTCTAACCTTGCTTCCTCTTCAATTTCTGGCAATCCCCCGAGGCTCCTGAAAAGAGGATGGCCACGAGACCTGTTAATGTAAAATGTTTTTAGAGTTCTACTACTGGGTAGTTTCTCTACATGCTGTATCATATCATTTATCATTACGTCATTATGATCAAATTTGCTTGCTGTATTTTTTATACAGTTATATTAATCAATAAATAAAAAAAAAAAAAGATTTTATATTCACTTTCTTGTACCTAAAATATATTAGATGTTGGAGTATTGTGATTCTAGAACGCACATAAATTCTTGCTTTGAAACGTATAGGGATTAATTTATCTCAATGTAGGGTGGTAATCGTAAATTGTGTGATGCGCGAACCAGATTTCTTATGTTCATATATGTTTATTTCCTAATTAAACAAATCATATTAGTTCGCCTAATAAATTTTTTCGTCAATTCTCATTAGCAAGGTACATTTTTGTACATGTTTTTTTACTTTCACACAGTTATTTATGAAGTATATTTATGACAGGAATATTGCGATGGTAAAGAAATTCGATTCCGATTTTTTTCCGGAAATGCACGTTTAATTTATTTTTTATCTTAAGAGCTCTGCTGTACCCCTCACACGTGGGGGATAGAGTGGGCTCAGGGATCCTCAGGTCGATTGTGTAAATATTGTATATAGGAGGGTAAATGTGACTAGAGTTTCTTTTATATTTATCATTGTTTTATTTTATTTATTTATTTTTTCATGCACATAGTTTGATCATGTTCATTTTCTTTATCCTTCTATTTGTATATATTTTAAGGGAGATTTTCTTCATTTTTATGAACTTTTTTTTCATTTATTTTTCATTCTGATTTTAATTTATTTAGTAAGAATGTGATCATTCATCACTACTACCCATTGCCCACAACGGTGTGATTGTAGTATCAACCAATAAATAAAGTTCGATAGTAAAAAAAAAAATTATTTTTTTAGTAAGTCACAATTAAAGTATGAGATGACAAACTGCAGCACTGAAAAGATGATACACTCAGTCCAGCTATTCCGTGATTGATGTGTTATAGGTGAAAATTTCTATTCTTATCGTATAAATTATTTATAATTTTAAGTAGTACTTTGAAGTTTATAAAACTATTTGCTTTTTTATAAAAAAAAATGCAAACAGAACTCCTATTTAATATGGGCTCTTTAAATTTTACTTTGACTCTCCAGGTTAAAGTTAAAACTACCTCCACAATTTCATTTTGAGTCGGTAAAGAGACAAAGCTGTGGTAAATAAACCAAAGGAGGTTACAAAGTAAATTAATAAATTACCAAACAGGCTCAATTCAACATAGTCGCGATTTATTAATTATCATTTTAAAATTGACAATACTCTATAAAAAATGGAGTGACGTATCATTTGAAACATTTTTTTAAAAATATTTATTTATTGCTATTTACAACTGTACATTATAATACATTTAGTAATTCTGATCTAAGTTAAATTGGAGTGTTACAGGCGTGTATAGAAACTACCCATTGGTAGCACTCTAATGACATTTTACATTAGCTGGTCTCGTGGCCATCTTCTTTTCAGGCACCTCGTAGTATTGTCAGGATGGAGGAGGATGCAAGATAAGAAAAACTAGGGAGTTTGAGTGGTTAGAGAGTTTATAATGGAAGGAATGATATCTGGTTCGAGCTAGATCGGTTACATAGGAAACATTAAGGTCTTTATGTATGACTTTATTTGTGACAAAGTAAGGAGCATTGAGGATTTTACGAAGCATTTTGGATTGTAAGGATTGAATACGAGAGGAATTCGAAGGTTTAGTGGAGCCCCAAAGCTCAACTCCATATGTACAGATTGGCCTTATGACAGTCATGTAGATCAGTCTTTTGTAATGTGTTGGAAGTTTAGACCGTTTGTCTAGTAAGTGCTGTAATAGTCGACACGACGTGGAGTTTCCTGTCTTTTCAGTCTGGTGTGAGGATTCCAGGTTAATCGCAAGTCCAAATGTAGTCCAAGGTAGCGGATCTGTTCGACATGGGTAAGAGTAACATCATTAAATGAAACTGTAGGGCAGTCACTAGGTTAACGACGAAGGGTAAAGGTGATTTGATGGGATTTGTAGGAATTTATCTTAATCCTCCAATTATGAAACCAATCTTCGAGGGCTGTGGGGTTGGAGATTTTGAGATACAATTAATGGGTTCATTTGAAACATGATTTGATTTTTTTTTATTGTTATCTATTTTTCTCAGATAGTATCATTGGTAGAAAATATATCCAACCCGTTCCTAAAGGAAAACTATATATTAGATAAACTTGATAGTTCTCAACCAAATGTTTTGACCTTGAAACCTAGACTGAACAGTCCCTTTAAAACCTTACAGAAGCCTGCTGTTATCCGCGTATTCTTCTTCCAGATAGTTGTGAAATACAATCATAAAGAAAAAATGGACGTTTGCCCACTCTTACTACTCTCAAATTTTTAATAAAAGAGTATAGTAAAGTCTAAAAGCCGGCGTGATGTATTGGATATTATATCCGGAAAAACTAACCCTAAAGGGAAATTGGTAAAATTTATGGTTGAAAGGCACTTTCCTCCAATAAAGAAGGGCTTTAAAAGCTATTGATGTCATCACATAAAGCTTTGGCTCTGGTAAAGCTCATTTTCATAAGAACGAGAAGGCCACTTTCCCTAATTCTTCTTTCGCCATATTTTGGAGGAAGCGGTTATGACAACGTTTCTGTTTTAAAGAAATTCTTGAAAAAAATTTGTAGGAAACCGTAAACTATTTATTTACCAAAAAATTTCTTTTGGAGAGCAAAAAAAAATCTTTCAACTAGGGTATAGAAGAGATCATTCCTTTTCAGAAGTTCAAAAAACAAAATTTCGTGCCCACTCCCTCATTTTCGGGTATACTGCATTTTACAAAAGTTTCTGATTGACTAGTGTTGATCGATTATACTGATGGACATTATGAGATTTCTATAATTACATAGTACTCTAGATCTTATCTACATGCCAATATTTAATTACAATATTCCTCTCTTTGGAGTGCGGTGGCACAGTGGTACATGCTACTAACTCCATGGACCAGGGGATTCGAATTCGGCTGGGGCAGATAATTATTTTCTGTAACACTGCAGCCGTGAGTCAATTCTGTTGGTCCTGGAGCCTTCCCGAAGTCCACCCAGCCTAATATAGTGGGTATCCTTAATTGGGGGAAAATCTGACGGTTGTTAAGCACCAAAAAACAGACTACTAACTAACTTTTATCACTCTTTTGTCAGCAATGGACCTATATGTTACATTATCGGAAATTTTTTTAAGAATTATGTTCTATAAAATTGAAATTAACTGGTCTATTGTGATTTTTGGTAATAATTATTATTAGTTTGGTAGTTTATATTTTCAACATACCAATATTTTATTACAATATTACCCTACTTACTTAGTCTCGTTTACAAAATATTGGGATAAAAATTTGTCTAACATGACTGAATAGTTCAACTAAAAACATATTTTTATCTATTAATTGCTATTTATAACTGTATTTACATTAAAGTAAATTTGATGAAAAACTTTTCTTCTTTATTTATTAATTGTTATTTACAACCGTACTTAATTAACATACATTTAGTAAATTTCATGAAAAACATATTTAAGATAAAAAAAAAAAAAGAGAGAAAAGAGAGTCTTATCACTCCATTGCCAACAATAATCCTAAGGATTAGCCCTGATATTTAAATAATTATACCTCTATGTTTATAATTATATATCTATGTTTTAATTTATAGCTTTGTTTCTATTGGAAAATTATGTTTTAAAATTTTTTAGTTAAATGGTCTATTGTGTTGTTTTAATAATAATTATTATCACTGTGATAATTTTTAATTTTTTTTCATATTTTAATTTCTTTCATTTTTTTTTATTTGCATCTCTAAATGTACTTTACAACCAGCAAATGAGATGTTATATCCAGGCATGGCATGAGTTGGCATGAGGGAGATAGCACACAGTGGTGCATCCTCCTGATAATTATTTTATAACACTAGGTGATCCCGCATCCAACTCCTCTTCAGGCTACGCCGAATTAGGTCAGGAATGTTATGCGTTGCCATCTGTCGTTATAAGTTTATTGAAATGTCCATGTAGTGTGTTCTGAAACCGTTTGTATGTCATATGAATGTGGTCCGTTACAGTCGGAATGCGTAGATCGGTGTGAATGGTCACGTTTAAAACGTAGAGTGGTGAGTTCGTTGCCAGTCTTAAAAATTGTGATTAAAAAGTTTATATTTTCTGAATCTTTCTCTTCTTAGCAGGTCCATAAATTTGGCAGGCGTAAGTCCATATGGGTTTTAGTAAGTAATTGTATACGTTAAGTTTCTGTCTGAGAGATAATTTAGAACAGCTATATAGTTTAGAATATAATTGTCTTAGTCGGAAATTTAGCGTTTTACGTTTTGTCTTGACGTGTGGGCCCCATGTCAACCTTCTGTCGTAGGTAAGTCCTAAATAAGCTACTGTGTTTGTTTTATAGAGTGATTGTCAATGTAAACTGAAGGACACATGTTTTGTGTCGTAGAGTAAATGTGAAATGTTGTGGCTTGTAGTGATTAATCTTGATTTTCCATCGTGTACACTATGTATGTATATTGTTTAGACTATGTTGTAGTGTTAGTGGGGCCTCTGAAGGGTCTGTGTTTCTCGAAATAATAGCAGTGTCGTCTGCATACGTCGTTGTTAGTATGTTGTCGTTTGTCGGTAAGTCGTTTGTGAATATGAGGTACAGAAATGGGGCCAAGATAGAACCTTGAGGGACACCTGCAAATATTGGTTTCATTGATGAGTTCACTGAGCTTCGTCGGACGGAAAAGAAACGGTCATGAAGAAATAATTGTAAAATTAAATAGTAGGTGCTTGGGAGAATAGGCTTGAGTTTAAAAAAAAAAGGCCTTGGTGCCATACCCTATCAAACGCCTGAGTTACATCCAAAAATGCTCCAGAAGCGTATTGTTTTAGTTCAAAAGTAGAGGAAATGATTTTTAAATAAGTATAAATAATTTATAATTTATGTTTTAAATTTATTTCTAATGTTTTTGTAATGGGGGCTTAAATTGATTGACCCTGTTTTGAAATGGACCTGTTTTATATTTTTAGTTATACGGATATCTTCTAGTATTATTCTATTTTTTGTATAATTTATAACATCTATTATTTACGGGTCAGTGAAGTAAAAATTATGTTTAGGTTTTATACTGTGTTGGAGAAGTAAAATTTACATTTTTACTATTACTAAATTATTATCGACTTAATTATTTTTTTTTTAAATATCCTTCACAATTATGACAATTTATGAAAAATTGTTTTTAAAATTGTAAAATTCTTAAAAAATAATACGTCACGGAGGATGATTTTCATTATACCCTATTAGATAATATATTTAAATATTTCAATCCTAAATAAAAAAAGTTAACATTATAGATAATTTTTTTTTTAAATTCTAAAGTAAGTTTAAAAATTAGAATATTGGTATATTATAAACTAGTCTCATAACACAATTATATATATTTTTTTTTTTTTACGAAAAATCAATGATTTTGGCTCATCTACATATCTGAATTTTTATTGTCTTGGCATTAATTTTCTATAATTAATAAAAAGTTTATAAGTCACTGGATATTAAGAAAATCCATTTCCACCAGCTAAATTTGTCGGTTCACATTTAATACCACGTAGAATCCAAAAATAAAATAAAACATCTATCCCACGGCTTTTCTTGGAGTCAACAAGACTGATTTTCTTTTTTTTTTTTTTTTATGGCTTGAAAGACACAGGTCAACACAATATGGTTCTCCGAGCTGTACATGCAATCCTCCTTTTCATCTCAAATACTTTTAAAATTTTCATACCGACCTATCTCGAATAATTGTGAAAATAGAGCAAACATATAAAGTTTTTTTTTTAATCATTATACCGAAGCCGATAAAAAAAAAAATATTATATGTAAATTACATAATTAAGGTAACAGCAACATTATATTTGTTTATAATTACATTTATAATTGTATCACAACACACATATGTTCAATCTCATTAACTCCAATTACGTTTCGTCAAAGGGTGAATTAACCTACACAATAATACATAACTATTTAGAAGTAATATAGTATAATAATTTTCAAAGTTAATTTAATTAAATTAAAACTAAATAATTAAACCGTAATGAATACAGATTAGTATATAATAATAATTAATACAGAATAGTATATTATAATAGAAATTTGAATACAATCAAATCCTGATAGTTTTATCTGTATCACTCTCTATAAGCGAGAGCGGCCAACCACCATTCTTTTTTTTTTTAATTAAATATAAAAATAGGTTATAAATTGAAAATGATTTCATTTTTTTTTTACTTCAGTACGAATTATTATTATTGACCTAAATTAATTAGCTCGTTAATGAGATTACTTGTTTGCAAAACAAATACGAATCAAATTAATAATGAAACTCATACTCTAAGAAGTACTAATATTATACCATTTATTTAGAAACAATATGAAACTTTCCAAATAAAATATTAAAAATACAATCCACCAATCCCTGAAATCCAGGGTGCTATTGTCATGCTTATTTTGTTTTTATCTCAGGAGAAAGTAAGCTGATATATATTTGTTTTGTTTCATTTAGTACTGGAGCCCAGTGTATGATTTATCTTAAAAATACATTCAATGGTATTCGAGTTTTTTTAACTTTTATTCATTTCAATTCATAAAGAAGGAAAAAAAAAGTCTATTGTAACGAATATCTGAGATAAAAATGCCTAATAATATAAATCAGTCTAGATTAAGTTAAGTATTTTATTCAAATAGTTAATAATTATAACAATTTTTGTTTGTAGTCTTCGGTTCCAGAAGGTACTGTATCAGAAATGAGTGATTTTTTTAAAGATATCAAACTATTTAATTTAGTGTTTTTTTTTTGTTTTTTAATATTGGAGAGAATATTTGTAAGAGAGTAACTTTTAGTCATCATTTTATAACGCACCAGTGATATTAACGAAGATGGTCACTCCCAAAATATTTAAAAAGAAAATTTCACAAGGAAAAAAAATATATACATGCCCCTCACATGAAAAGTGCTATCAGAACTTTAGTTAAGACTGTTCTATTTTCGAAAATGATAACGCATTTTGAAATTAGATGCAAATTGTTCATAGAATGCTTGGTAGCAGGACGTTGTACAGTTCTGACGTATAGTGAAGATCGTGTGTTATATTTTCGATGGATCAATTTCACAATATTGGGGGAATTGAAATGATAATTTTATTTATGTCAGTTACCTCTGACAATTTCATTATTATTTAACAAATTTAGAATAAATAATTATAATAGACTGTAAATATAAATTTAATTACAATTTTACATATCTGACATGCCAATTATCAATAGAAAATACAATATTACATTAATGTAAAATAAACATACATTTAATTATTTTATCCATTTTTCAAAGCGTCTTAAAAGTTTAATATATTAATTCATCGTTTGTAACTAATAAAACTAGTTTTTTAAAAATTAAAATTCGCCAAAGCCTATTATATCCAAGCCAAAGCAATATATACATATATATATATACTCTGATTTAATATATGCCCCAATTTACTTATGGTAGTTAAGACATCATCAACTGGACATCAAGTTCAAAGATTCACTAAAAATCTTCAAAGCAATCAATAACGCGAAAAAAAATTATGAGCAACCAGAGTTATAGAGAATTTTAGTTTTAGTGGTAACAGAAGATGAAAATGGATAAAACAATTAATAGTCTGATTTTGTATTGATAATTGGCGTGAAATGTTTTTATTAAATTGTTATTTAAACATAATGGAAACATAATAATTTATTCTAAAATATTTAAATTGAGATGAATATTATGCTGCTTTCACAATAAACAAAAATTAAAAAAATACAGTATGGGATCGTCTTATGTAGTTTAACAGCCTAGAAAAACAAAATAGTCTACTTAAAATGATTGCAAAATAAAAATGGATAATTAATCTTTAAACAAACATAAGCGGACGCGATAAAGTTTATCAACAATACATTTTGTTCCACTCTTGTAAATTTTTTAAGGTACAATATCTATACAGAAATACATGATTATGCTGTTGATAAATGTTATTAACAATAATTTTTTTTTTTGGTGCAAATTTTTTAAGGTGGAATATTTATAGTATGGAAACAAATTTAATAGAATCTGAAAAATAATTATGCACTATTATATTGAATTAGAATATATAGTAACAAAGAACAAGGAAAAAAAACTAGAGTAATATTTTTTTTTTTTTGTAGCTTGTTAAGTGCATGCACACGATTCAAGTAGAAGCTACAAAATACCAAGCCACACCACTTCAGTTTCTAGGTCAAGTGTGAAGCGGCTCTCCCTATTATTTTTACTACTGTCTAAATGAAATGTTCAAAGAAAATATCTTTTAGTCTTATTTCTACACACGTATATAACTTCGGTAATGATATTTTTTTTTTCAGAAATACAATCTAATAAAATGTAGCGAGCATGTTTATTAATAATCAAGACATGATTCTAGTTATAGAAATAGAAACTAGTTATAGAAATTAAAACATCAAATTTAATTGTAAATTTCAAGTTTCCACTTGACAGTTCTAAAGGTTTTGGTAGAACTTAGAAAATAACCTTTTTTATTACTTCTTTAATTTATTTTAACATCTGGATCTTAAACAATTTTTAATCTTGTAAATTAATATATAATAGTTATACTAGATGTGTAATATTAAACTTTCTTTAAATAACTCATAATGAATATAAACTTATTTATTTGAATAAATTCACTGAATATTTCTTAAAACTGTTGATTATTCCTTATTTTTTATTTTAGAGGAACAGTGAACTAGATAATAGGAAAACTGTCCAAAATGTTCATAATTTAAAATAAATCAAATAAAATAATTAAAAATAAAGCAATAAAATAAAAGTTTAAAATATATGTATATACTATACCATTGCTGGTGTCCCGCAAGAATCCTGTTTAAGTCCAATTTTATTTCATTCATAAATAACTATCCGAAATTCTAAAATTTTAATATAGCCCACTTTTCCGATAAGTACCTTAAAATGGGAGTTAAACCACATAGTTTTAAATGATACACCTATCCCATTTGCCACAACCTTAAAATACTTAGAAGTCATGTTGGGCAATAGACTTTAATTCAGTTAGCATATTAATTTAAAATTGGAAAACGAAGGGAAAATAATGAACAAAATGGTACCACATTGTAAACAAAAATCAAAAATAACCCCAAAAAATAAATTAATATAATAACCCATGCCTGTCCAAATGGAGCTTCACCACTATGACAAACTTACAAACAAAATTACAAGTACTCCGTAACAAATGCCTAAGAATTATAAACTATTCATATTACAAAATTTTATGTACGATGAATTGAGAATTTAAAATAGATGTACAAAAATACATATACAAATTAACTCATAATTTCTTTCAATTTGCTCTACTCTTTAAATACAATAATGACTGAAATTGGAAATTTTACAAAAAAAAAAAAAAAATGACCCGTAGATATAAACATAAAAGTAACATATAATATACATATATTGCTGTAAAAATCATTACTCTCTATTTTATTTTATTTTTATTGTTATCTTTTATTTTTTTATATATTTGCACCTGTAAATGTATTTTACAAGTAGCAAATAAGATGTTCTATCCAGGCATGGTATGAGTTGACATGAGGGAGATAGCACCCAGTGGTTTTATTTTATTTTAAAACATTTTTAGGTGTGTTATTCTTTCAGTTTGTGTTTTATGAAGATGTATAACAATTTATAACAAAATGCTACAACTGTAATTTTTAATGAAATAACACATGCTTCAGTAATAGATACTAAAATAAATTCAGGATTTTACTTTGTTGTTTATTCAATAATATTTTCACCACTAAAAAGTAAAACTAAAATTTCAATCTCGTAAAATCATAAAGTAAATTTAAACAAAATAATGGTTCACAATATTATAAATAGTCAATTTACGGGCGTTCCAACGAGATGATCATATTTAAGAACCTAGGTACTTAAATATGTTCACTTTTTTACAGGTCTCCTAGTAGAAGACTACATCAGAAGCGCACTACGATATTTTAGAAAGTAAAAAAATCTAACTTCAAAATTATAAACAAGTAGTCTTAAAAATATTTGTAAATGCAATATTTATGCTCAAAATATAGCAATCAAGCGCTGTAGTGTGTGTGGGAGTGGAAAAAGACCCGAGGAAAAAAACGTTATTTTTATTTTACTTTGTAGAGTCTTAAACCTGTAATAAAAAGTGGGTCACAGAAGATTTAGAAATAGTGTATGTGAAGATTCATTGACACTATTGACTGAATCATTTTCAAAACAAACTTAAAAAGAGTCCGAAGTTGAAATTTCTATTCTGTCCTTGATCTTATTGAGCGACACCAACAACAAGTTCTAAAATAAATGTAAAAAAGAATTTTAAAGTATTTACGCGTAAACCTACTGACTGCCCTACAGTTTCATTTAATGATGTTACTCTTACCCCTGTCGAACAGATCCGCTACCATGGACTACATTTGGACTAACGATTAACCTGGAATCCTCGCACAAGACTGAAAAGACAGGAAACTGCACGTCGATTTCAAATATTACAGCACTTACTAAACAAACGGTCTAAACTTCCAACACATTACAAAAGACTGATTTACATGACTGTAATAAGGCCAATCTGGACATATGGAGTTGAGCTTTGGGGCTCCACTAAACCTTCGAATTCCTCTCGTATTCAATCCTTACAATCCAAAATCCTTCGTAAAATCCTCAATGCTCCTTACTTTGTCACAAATAAAATGATATGTAACCGATCTAGCCCGAACCTGATATCACTCTTTCCATTATAAACTCTCCAACCACTCAAACCCCCAAGTTTCTAATCTTGCATCCTCTTCCATTCCTGACAATCCTCCAAGGCGATTGAAAAGAAGATGGCCACGAGACCAGCTAATGTAAAATGGCATTAGAGTGCTACCAATGGGTAGTTTCTCTACACGCCTGTAACACTCCAATTTAACTTAGATTAGATTTACTAAATGTATTATAATGTACAGTTTTGCTATTTACAACTAAATAAATATTAAAAAAAAAAAGTATTTACGGGAGGAAAAGATGATCGGCTATGGGATTAGGAAAGAAGTACACTAATAAACGGTACTGATTTTATTGTACCAACGTTTCAGCCTGGGTTTTATAGGCCTTCTTCAGGGCATCATTTGCTGAAAATACTACAAAGTTAAAATTTACTCGCATCCAATCCTTACAATCTAAAATCTTATGTAAAATCCTTGATGCTCCTTATTAGTCACAAATAAACTCAACTACAAAGACCTTAACATCCCATTCGTTGCAGACTTGGCCCAAAACAGATATGAGTCTTTTCATTCCAAACTTCTTATCCATTCTAATCTATTAGTTCTTAATCTCTCATCCTTAACAATCCCTGATAATCCTCCGAGGCGTCTGGAAAGAAGATGGCCACGGAACCTTCTAATTTTAACTAAGTACCACCAACGGGTAGTTCCTTCCCTAGATTTTCAAGTGTAAATGAAACATTCAATAGATTTGCTTATTGTATTTATTATTTGTAAAGTAGTAAATTACATTAAATAAATAAAAACAATTAACTCTCGAGCTCTAAAAACTTCATTAAATGGTTCATAAAATAAACTACATCGCGAACACAATATTTCTCAGGACATTGAACTAAGCTTGGAAGGCCATTTCATTAGTGTGATCCTGATACCCCAAAGACCAACAGTCTCGACTGAGCGGATGTATGTACAGGACAAGGGGGATTCCCTCACCCCTATGTAATCTCTTTATTACCGCCTTTGAGAAAATATCTTTCATTTCATCCTAGATCCGTTAGTGCCGGTCTGGTCCCTGAAAGGTCCTGTCAATCAAACCGTATGAAAATTATTGCTATGCAAAAGGAATATATTTATTTTGATTCCTTCCGTATAAGAATCTAAGCCTAATACATACCTTCCTCATTGTAATTCAAAAGAAGGAATAAATAGACAGCTACGATGATAGAGATTTACATAAGCACCCGGATGAAATGGGGGAGAAGCTTTTATATTCCTTGGTAAGGGCGTGTATGTTGGAAGGAAGTGTGGTCATTTATTCACGTGCAAATTATCTCCTCCTTCCCTAAAACCTGGAGGAGCCTCATCGGATCAATATTGGGGGAGTCACATCCCCTCGACGATATTGCCACGTAGAGGCGTTTAGTCATATTTTCTTATCTTAGGGTTCAGGATCTTTCTCCATAAACATCATTCAGGGGTTTGAAAAATATAAGGAAACACTGAGTCTTGATGTCTTCAGCCTTAAAGCCTTAAAATCAAGATGAGCGTTCTTGATGGAACAACAGTCATCAGAGGGATCTGCATTTATGTATTCAATTTAATCATATTAACAGAAAAGATGAACTTTTATGTTAACTGTTCTAACTTTTAAAAAAACCTGTTCCGTGTTACATTTCTTCTTCCCTAATTTCTGGTCTTCATACTTTTATTCAAATTTCCAGTTTTATAGGAAGGTAATTTAAACCAATAAAAATCAATGGCACTAATACTTCATGATTTATAGTATCTTTATTCAAATGAATTGGGGAGCGCGGAGGCACCGTGGTACGGCACGATGCTACTAACTTCAAGGACCCGGCTGGGCAGAAAATTGTTTTTTGCGGTCGAGAATGATTCTGACCAAATCACCTCCTTGCACAACCGATGGTCAAGTAACAGTACTTCCTTACAAAGTATTGAACCCCTGATTCTATTTTTATATACTATTAATTTCATTCCCCGTTCTCAGATCAAAATTAACAATTTCATCATTATCAATATTCAATTAATCACAAATCAACAATAATTGTATGATTTTTTTTTTAAATCATATAAAATAAATTAATACGTTTAACTTACCTTTTCAATATACTAACAAATTTTATTACCCATAGTCCATGTCCCAAGATAATTTAGGATTATTTTATAATACCTCAAATTATATATAAAGTCAGAGCGACTATTTTGTTTTAAATTGGAAGGGCGTTAAAAATAAGATATTAAATTTCAATAAGTAGTTTAAATATGATTTTAGTGAATTGACTAAATAAGAAAAATGGATGTTAACCTCGTAAAGATAATCAAAAGGTATTTTAAACTTATCAATTTATTGTTTTATATTATAAAAAAAAATTAAAGTATTGATATGCGTGACTACCATAATAATATGTTTGAAATGGTCAATTTAACCCTAGGAAGGAAAAAAATCGCCGAAATATCAAATGATATCTATGCTTTTGAAAAAAGATCTGTCTCGAGAGTGATTTTAAAGAATCTTCCCTTTCTCAAACGAAATGAAATGTTGTCAGTTTTTATTTTTATTTTTAATTTATGTTTTTCATTTGCCGATTGAATCTCTCTACTATATAGTGAGGATACCATAGGAATAGTGAGTTGGATATGTGGATCGTTCCCATCTCCAGTAGTAGTCGTAAAACTGGCAATATAGCCTACTTCGATTTAAGCCTATTTTATCTACCGCTTTTAGTTCCAACCCTATTCTCACCCATGAAATTTCGTAATAAAAGAAAATAGATAAAGCTAAACCTCGTCCCCGTGTTTTATAAAACGGATTTCCTCTTCCATTGGTTTAAAAAAAAAAATACTTATACTGTTTTACTACAATTTATTTAACTTATAGAATCAACCTGTCTTTTATTTGTTTGTTATTTCTTACTTCTTCTGACTATAAATTACTATATATTCGATATTTTTTATTAGTGACAGTCGCTTCGCCCCAGATAGCATTAAAAATATTATTATAATAATTGTGTGTCAACAATCAGCTATTGGTACTGGTGGGAGATTACTAGTGTAGTATTAAATAAAAATATGCTAATTAATTAGTGATTAAGTTTAAAACAGAGAGAAAAACATTATTCAAAAACAACAAAAATGTGCATTCTTCATTGGGGTGTTATGCAGCATATTTATTCAAATCTATCTAACATATAGGAATAACAAGTAATGAATATATAATAGTAGTATATGAATTTTTATTTATTTTCATTTTTATTTTTTCTTCTTTCTATAAATTTATTAATTCCCCTCCTTGTTAATCCTTCTTTTTTCTCTTTCTTCCATTTCTATCCTTTTTTTTCTCACATTTTGTCATTCAACCCAATGTGACTTTTTTCCTTTTATTATTCCCCTCTTTAATTTAAATAAAACACACCTATAAATAAAAAATACAACTAATATTAATTTTAAATAAATATAATATAAACTTGCAACGTATATGTCATATAATCGATAGAAATAGATATATACATAAAAAAAGAATAAATACATAACAAATAGATTTTAAAAAAAAGGAACATATATATGTAAAATAAAAAAAAATAAATATATACAAAAAAAGCAATGTATGCATGTCATCCTACCTCTGAATGATTCTATTGTTCATCAGTTTCTCTGATGTGAATCGAATATAGGAAAAAAAATCTTCCGTTTATATTCTCTGATATAGAAACTATTTTGTCCGTAAGTATGTTTGAGAACGTAATTGATTTTCTATGAACATAAATATCAGAATCCAACGTTGCTTCAGAATTATAATATTTTCTACCGACTATTCAAGTTTGTCACACAGTGAGCTGGTTCACTATAAAGATTAGGTTCTCTTCCAAAACAAATCAATTTTATCTAAATATTTATAGATGAAGACACAAAGCCACATTGGAATTCCATTTGGTGTTAGCAATCAGTGAATATAGATAATGTTTTATAACGAGTTACCTGTTGAGGAACGGTTGCAGAACCTGCCAGCAGTACCCAAAGACCCGGCGTTGAGGTCCTGCTCGCAGTAGTTGGGCGAGGGTTCGAGGTAGACCAGGTCCGATCGCCGAGGACGGGTCTTACCTCTCTTTGTCTGCAGGCCGGTTCCTTCGATAAGTGATACTGCCCTCGCCCTCCAATACTTGCGCATGAGGTGGTCCCCGATCTGTCGAAACTGAGGGAGTGCCTTCCAGCAGGTCCGCATCGTGCAGCTGCCTGAGACTCCGTGGCACTTGCATTCCCGGACCATGTTCCCCTTCACAGCCTGCAACAATTCCTTTCTTAAATATATAAACCAATTACTAAAAATTTATTAATTACTTGTAACTAAGAAGAAGTACGATTGAATGTAACAATATAATATTCCAGACCACAATTAATAAATAAATATATTTTCAGATTAAATTGTAGAATAGAAAAATAAATGATCAAAGCGCAAAAAATGAAAGAATATATATACATATTTTTCAGAAAGAAATTCAAAGATATTATTATTATTATTCTATGGGCAACAAACCATGGAGGCATAAGTCCTCGCGCGATATATTTACCAATATTCCCAGTATTAGGAAATATATCCGACGTTTCTTGACGTGTTTTTTTCTCATGGTGGGTTCGTCACTCCCACGCCTATTTTTTGTGAGTGCCACTGACTAATGGGCCTCACAAATGCCCGGGGGGAGTTTGTCAGTGAGTTTTGCATTATTTTATGCTTGAAAAAAGCCCGGGTGGGACCTCGATCCGACAACTTGTGGATTGGTAGACTGGCGCGTTACCACGCTGCTACCGCTGCCCCAAAGATATAGTTGGATAAAATTAAGCTCCTTATAGTTCACTGTTGTACAACAGTCATATAGCGCATAATTAACAGTTTAATTCACATGATGACAAGAATGACGCCTTGTAACAAGTTATTATGAGTTAAAGTTCTTACCACCAGTAGTTTTTTAGCTGGCGCCCGGAACAGGTACTGCTAGAACTTGACTAGCTTTTGATCATATTCGTTGTTTGAACAAAGCCCTAAAATACTTTTAGAGAATATCAATTCTCAGAGACCTAACCCAAGATTGACTCTAGTTTTGTCAAGAAGTTCCCCACACGAGATGTTCTACTGAGCCCATCTGGACAATACTCGTAGTCAACTATCCAGGAGGGATATTTGGATCACTACAGTAAGCATTTTAGAAGATATTTATAGTTAAATTTATTTTACTAATAAAATATTAATCCTCAAATTGATTGTTGTGATGCTTTTTTTTTTTTCTAAATAATTGTAATTTTGTTTTTATAGATACGAACGGCCACGTAGCCTATTCCACGGTATGAATAACAAAATGCAAAACACTACTTTATAATGGATGGTATACATATTATTTATTTTTATTTTTAAATGGTGTAACATTTCCAATTTCCCCTTCCAAGTAAATAGTGTAATAGGTTTAAATGCCGCAATATCAAAAATTCTATTTCTATAGTACCTTAAATTTTGTTCATTGGAAAAAAGTATCCATTTCTCATTGCTAGAAATAATAAACCATCGCTAAATACAAAATATTAAAAAAATCTATGAATAAATTATTTTCCGATCTTTCTGGAAGGCATTTCGGCTTCCTTATCCTTTGTTAAACAATTTTGAGAGTTTTTTTCTGGCTACATTAAGTTATTTAAACATAATTAAATCAAACTATTATAATATTTATATACATAAAAAATGAACAAATGACATATATTTATTGATCCAAGCTTATAATGATGTTTATTATTTACAAGTTTATGGAATATTTATAGTCAAGGAGATTGATATATAAAAAGGAGTTCCAAAATGACGTAGCTGGAACAACAAAGGATTTTTCAAATGAGGCAGTTCAGTGGGAAGGGTTAAACAAATCGGTAGGTAGGGATCTTGTGTTTAATAGGCGAATGGATAAACGAAGGGTGAGGATGTCTATAGTATAGAAAGGTCTTTTGGTTAAGAGGGATTGAAATATAAGTGTACCAAGAAGGTATAGTCATAATAGTAGTAAAAGATATGAGAACGCAAGGAAATGCCAAAGATGAATCTTATGAAGCAGTTCATTAATCCTTCTTAAGATAAGTCCCATTTCTTGTTCAATAGATAGTCTAGGATACTAGAAGGTGACGAAGGAAACGACGGGATCTTAGGAGCTGTTTAAGGATTGAGATAGTTTTTTGAGTTATTTGGGAAATGTGGCTATTACTAATGTTAAGTATTCATCAAAGGTAAGTCCTAGGTTATTTATGATGTTTTGAAACTAGGTAGGTATGTTGTTGATGTATGATAATGGACAGTAGCGGAGAGAATTAAGGGGTTTGAACCGTGGAGAGTGGCCTTAGTTTAGCCGGATTCAGGCTCAACTTATTTGCCTAAGCCCAACGGTGTATGCTGCCAACGTCTTCCTGGAGATGCCTCGATCGGGTCAAAAGGAAGAAAAGGTATATATATTTGTTGGCCGTCAGCATACAAATGATATTGGGAGTGGCGTATGGCATTAGGAAGTCATTTATATGTATGAAAATAGGGTTGGAGAAATTCAAAACAATGAAAATATTTAGATATGAATTTTCTATTTTAAACAAAGCGTAAACAGACATAAGTTCATAGTGAATTTTTCTTGTTTTGGGATCCTAAATTAATATTTCCACTTATGATACTTAACCATAAAACACCCAGTATAATAAAATGTTCCAAATGTCAAATCAGCATTTTCTACTTTTTTGTATAGGCACAGATATATATA
>NW_027111517.1:1110912-1119906 GCF_000696795.3 Halyomorpha halys
AATCTCCTCTAGCTACGCAAGAAAGCAGTATCAGTTGGTCCCTCAGTAAATATCACTGTTAATTTATTCCACATCTAAAGTAATTATCCGCACCTATAAATAAAATCTGCGCATACATGAAAACACAGATTTTATTTATAGGTGCGGATAATTACTTTGGATGTGGAATAAATTAACAGTGATATTTACTGAGGGACCAACTGATACTGCTTTCTTGCGTAGCTAGAGGAGATTCGTGATCGGAACCACTGTATTTTTGGTAGGATGTGCCCGGTGAGGGAAAACAAATCAGTTGAATCGTACCTTCCATGGCGCTTCCCCAGGGCTCACTTTTCCTCTCGGCCATTCCTTTTCTTATCGGATAATTCTCATCCACCTTCTTTCTTATTCTCTTCACTCCTTCCTCCTTACTAAAGGGTGTTGGGATATTGTTCCAATCACGTAATAATTGTACAATATTGGAAAATGGAAAGATAATTCTTCTGGCTAAAGTAATTATCGTGTTTTTCACTTCCATGAGACTGGTATTTATTTATAAAATAAATCAAATGGTATTCTTTTTAAGTCTCAACACTATTTAATATATCAACAGTCCAACGTTTCGGCCAATTAAGCCATCCTCAAGGAAATCTAACAATTAACAGATTATATATACATTCATTTGTAACAATTTTAATAACATTATAAATAATTATATAACATACCTTAAATATAAATTTACACCTCACATTAAAATTTAAAAATGTTTTCAGAATGGGCAGATGAATATTCATTATGCCACAGACCCAAAAATAAAATTAAAAATTATTATAGTAATTTGAATTACAAAATTTATATAAAATGCCAATCGGGATTGATATATAAAATTCCATGTTTGATTTGTCCAGCTGTCTATATAGGTGAAACTATGAAATTGTTGGGGAATAAAATATATCAACACAGAAATACAAGAAATAAGGAGAAGGATTCCAATAAAACAGCATACAGCTAAAACCCAACACAAATATGACTAATAACTCCGTCATTATACATAAAGAATACAATATGTTCAAAAAGAAAAATACTTGAGTCAATTTATACATCAGAGAACATAAATTATACAGTAAATTTTAAAACAGATGCAAGGAATTTTGAACCAATATTATGCAAAGATTTCAACTAAGATAAATTTATGAAAAATATGGGAAAACAATTTTGTTACTATTTACAATTAATTTTAATATGAAATTTAATAATGGAAAAATTTAGCCTATAAATAGGCTATTTTTCCCTAGTCATTAATTACAAGTCAAATCACCCTATTCAATTAATTGGAAATGATATTAATTATTAATAAGCATATGTCTAGTTACCTATTTTTTAACTTCATTAATTTTTAAAACTTTTAATATTAGATTAACTTACACTATCAAATATGATATAAACAAACTATTTATAACCTTCCATACACTTAAATCAGGCTAGTTATTAATTTATTTTAAATTGCATGTTGGTCTAAATTTTTCCATTATTAAATTTCATATTAAAATTAATTGTAAATAGTAACAAAATTGTTTTCCCATATTTTTCATAAATTTATTTTACTTAAAATCTCTGCATAATGTTGGTTCAAAATTCCTTGCATCTGTTTTAAAATTTACTGTATAATTTATGTTCTCTGATGTATAAATTGACAAGTATTTTTCTTTTTGAACATATTGTTTTCTTTATGTATAATGACGGTGTTAATAAAGTCATATTTGTGTTGGGTTTTAGCTGTATGCTGTTTTATTGGAATCCTTACCCTTATTTCTTGTATTTCTGTGTTGATATATTTTATTCCCCAACAATTTCTTAGTTTCACCTATATAGACAGCTGGACAATTCAAACATGGAATTTGATATATCAATCCCGATTGACATTTTATATCAATTTTTTCCTTCAAATTACTATAATAATTTTTAATTTTATTTTTTGGTCTGTGACATAATGAATATTCATCTGTTCATTCTGAAAAACATTTTTAAATTTGGATGTGAGGTGTAAATTTATATTTAAGGAATGTTATATTATCGATAATAATGTTGTTAAAATTGTTATGTTATATAATGTTGTATATACATAAGCTGTTAATTGTTAGATTTTCCTTGAGGAGCCGAAACGTTGGACTGTTGATATAATAAAGTGTGTTGTTCCTGGAAAATAGAGAGAAGATCCGGAGGAGAATCTATGGGCACAAGAAAACACAGGAAGGCTACAGGTTAAGAACCAATCAGGAGATCTATCTTGGAAACCGAAATAAGAATCAGAAGAATGAGATTCTACGGGCACTTGATGAGAATGGACCAAAACAGACTAAACATGAAACTCTTTGACAGAATCCGTGAATATAAGTGCGTAGGAGGATATGTGAAGCAAATGAGAGAGAAAACAAAGAAATTGAAAATAACAAGAGTGGTCGGAAGAGAGGAAGAGGAATTGATGAGAAGATGCTGGGAGAGAAGTGAGAAGGAAAAAGTAATAATATTCGGATGGTCTTGAAAGGCCGTTCCGTGAAAAAAAAATATATATTGAAGCTATTTTTTTAATATTAACAAATTTATAATTTTATTATTCTACTCTTGTAAAAATGTATATTTTTATATATATTTATATGTAGAAAATATCACAAATATTTTAGGATTTGTGGAGGTGGGAATAACAAATTTAAATTTTGTTCCTGCCATGAATACAACAGTTTAATAAAAGATAACAAAGCTGTTATTAAATGCTATTTTTTTTTGCTGTTTGTAACAGTATACATTTAATCCTCTCAATATATTCCACTCTTGTTTATCTCGTATTTCTCTTTTCTGGTGATATATTACAAATATTGAATTTATAGGTTTTATTTGTTCAAATACAGGTTTAATTTAGTAAGCACACATAAAAAAATAAATAAAGAAACGAAGTTGTGAATAATAATTATTTATTTGTTTATCGGGCAACCCCTGTACAAATAGAGTTAGCCTGTGAAATACATGAAATAGATAATGAATTTTACAAAAATGATGAATTAAAGATCGTTTAAATAAACTAATAACAAACAATGTACCCAAGCTGGGCGTTACTGTTTCGTTAGAATAAAACAGTAAATCAAAAACGTCACTTCAAATTTAATAATATTAAAAAAAAAAAACTATACCTCTTATAGGGACGATAGTTGTCCAGCTCTAAGCATAAGGTTTTGGGTTACATATATAAAAACAGTTTAAGGTCCAATCCTGAGGATAATATTGCTCAGCTTCGGCATGTATCGGATTCGGTTCTCATGATACGCGGGGCAATTTGTCAAAAAAATGGAAACAATCCTCCAGGGCCGTTTCATCACATGCTGGACAAAGCTTCTGTGGGTCCAAAGTATATTTGTATGGACCGACATTTAGAGGAATTCCATATTTAACGGAAAGTCGTAGTTGGGCAATTATTCTCAACTGAGTTATAGGGCAACTGATTTTTAGGTAGCTTTGAGGAGCATCCGTTTTAATGAAAACTCTACCGTACCACGGGTTATAGGTCCATTCTCGTAATAACAAGAGGTCTTTATGCTTGATAAATTCTTTTTATATATCCAAGAACTCCCCTATTCCAATTTTGATACCTCCCGGATCATTAAGTAGTATCGGCTCAAACATTCCGAAGCTCTCCAATATTTTTCTTATCTGCGTTACCCAATTATATTGCAGACTCAAATGGTTGTTACTGTCAAGCTGCAGTAGCTTTAAATAACATTGTTTCACGAAGCGAGTAAAACTCGTGTAAATTTTTGCGAAGTTATGAACAAATGTAAACATATAAACAAATAAAAATAAAACACCAATAGTAATAATACAGTTAAAAGAAATAAATAAGTTAAAAACATAATAAAAAAAATGTTCTTTGATATTAGCTAAATTCACTTTCATCAGCTAATAATATTTATTCTTTTTTACCTGAAGATAGTAAATCTTCATTGCTAGAAAGATTTTATGAAGTAGTTAGTTCTTGATAGATCAAATTTAAGGGATCATCAGGATTAATCATCTCCAAATCTTTGGTTGAATTATGAATAACCAGGATATCCTTTACATTCCTATTGCTAACCATACTTTAGTTGTGCTTCCGATTGTTCTCTGATGAGCATGATTCTATTAGTTATGTGATCGAAGACTAATGAGAGTTTAATTGCTGCTGATCAAAAATAAATTATATTATTTAATTATAGCAGAGCGGGGTGGCTCAGTGGTAAGGCCTTCTGCTACTGACCAGTGTTCTAATCCGGCTGTGACAAATAATTATATAATATTAATATATTGGATAACTTCCAAAAATTTTAAATTAATTTTCCTTTCAGTCATTTTACCTGTATTTGAGATTAGACTGGCGATGGCAAGAATTCGTCTAATTATTTTCAGAATTTAAAGAAATATTCTTAACTTTTCTCTTTAAAATACTTCCTATGTCTTACAAAAATTCATCTAACTAAAATATGTTTACTACAAAGATATCAGAATGGCCTTTGGACACCTTGCTCATATTAAATTCTTTCAAAAAATCATTTAATTACTTGGGAGCGGGGTGGCTCAGTGGTAAAGCACTGCACTACTGTGGTACTGACCAGTGTTCTAATCCGGCTGTGACAGATAATTATACATTCTATTACTGTAGTCATGAGTCAACCCTATGGGTTCAGGATCCCTCTGGGGTCCACCCAGCCTCATAAAGTTGGAATCCTTAATTGGGAAAACGTTTGGTGGTCGAGAGTGATTCTAACCAAACCACATCCTTGCACAACTACTGGCCTAATTCCTTACAAAGTACTACACCCCTGAACCTTCATAAGTTGGAGCGGTACAGATTTATTTATTTTTTTTATCAGTTGATATGAAAGAATAATATATCTTGGGTTTCCTCTCATGCGATTTTTCTAACCACTTGTAGTAGGTTCAAAGTCTAATACACAAAATTGTCAGTGATCTCACTAATATTGGTCTGATAAGGATCTGCTTGGGAAATACAATTATTAAGAATTATGAAGGATGTGATTCTTAAATGCCTTCTTCTATCTTCTTAAATGCTCGTAGGAAACGTCTACTCCATCAAAATTATGAAACGAAAAGAGAGACGGTTATGAAGAAGTGCGAGGATCATTGTCGAGTGACCTGAAACTTTGAAATCCTGAAGAGCGTACGGCGTACTGAGTACTGCAGACAGCCTTTTTTCTAAATTTTGAATTTTGGATTCTAAGCACCTAAAAATGTAATAACTCAAAATTTGAGGGGGTATTTTTATTTTCCTAGTTGTATTAGAAAGTTTCAATAATGAAGATAATTAAACAAAATCAATTTTCATTTTTATTAATGGATTATAGTTACTAAAAAAAAATCTTTATTCAGGTTATAAATAAATATAATTTTGTTATTTGTTTCTACCATATCTGTAGAACCTTCAGAGATGTCACGAAACAGGCGTGACAAATGCCAGTTTGATTGTTTCATTTTTATGTTTGTCATTATCGCCATAGGAGATAAAGAGACAAGGAAGACGAATTTAACATTTTGATATAGGTTCGTTTATTAATGAGTGGCCCATGAATCAATGGTATTCTTTTCACAGCTCCTTTCTTTATTAACTACATCTTATCCAATTCAGTTGGCATTCAGTTTAAAAAAAAAATATCCTAATGCATTAATACCAAATTCAGAAAACTGAAATTTCTCCAAGACACGCAATATAATTTAAAAAAAAATTTAAACACGCAACACAACAACAAATACTTTCAATTGAAAGATAGGAATTTCTGTAGTACAATATGTTTATTTTAATAACGTTTATAACATACAGTTTTATTACTGCAGAGGCTAAAAAAAAGAAGAAAGGGATACGTGTATTTTTAAAAATTTTAATTTATTTTTCTCCATCTTCATTCTATTATGCATGCAGAGCATAATGTTTTTTATTATGATACCCATGGTATACATTGAACTGTTGGATCAAAATAATTTCCACATTGATTTTACGTCTGTACGCATTCCAATCGATTGAATCAATTTCACACTTTAGTATTTGAAATTCAAACTTCCTTCCCTCTATTATATTAGATGACAGTCTTATGTTGAACTGGAAATTGTACTTGAAACATCAAGCTGTTTTAAGTGGAACAATTATCGACGGTGAAAATTAACGCGGGATACTAAAGGATAACTTCAGAAGGATTAAGGGAGGTTCTTTAGTCTCTGGGGGAAATTTCTCTACCACAAAGCTCTTCCCTACTTTTCATGATTAAAGGACCCTCGCAGGACAAAAATGAAGCCAACGACGAAAACACTCTATTACGTCAATGCCTCTTCACACAACAACAATACAAAACAAATATCAACAAACACACACATACATACGTGATCACTTAACAATTAAAATAAGACTTTATGTAAATATAAAAGTTTAGTCCTCGCCGTAATGTAATGAAGTCATATGCTCTGTAGGGTTAAACAGGGTCTAACCTAACTAACAAGTTCCAATAATCGACAACCACATTCTGCAATTATTGATTCCCTCCACCCCACCCTGTCAAATACAGGTGCCACTCATTATTATAAAAATCTGAATCAGCATTGCCTTTAAACTTATTAAGACACCATTGTTTACAAAATAAAAAACTTATTTCCAATTATTTATATACCTATTCAAAAATAAATTTTGATTATTTCACATAAAACACATTATAAATACCCATTTTCGAAATAAAAAACTAGGGCGATAAGAAAGAAACAAGATAATGTTTAAAATAAGGACTTAATCCAGAAAAAGATAACTCATCTCTATGAGATGAAACATAAAAGACATGGGGTAAGGAGGCCGAGAGGAGGGCGGGTGGGAGGTAGTAGCCGCAGGGAGGAAGTTGCTCTAACCCGCTTGAGAATAGGTCATACTCTCCTCACGCACTCTCACCTGATTAGAAATATGCTACCTCCAACATTAAATAAACAGTCAAGCAAATATTGTCAGTCCATTCTCACGATTAAACATATTTTTGAAGAATGTACTCACTATTTGCCAACAGTAAACAGGATAGGACTGACCTCAAATTTATCAGAAGCTCTCACAGACGAGGAAGCTAAAGTTAGTGTTTAAATTTTTAAAAGCACATCACCTTATTTCTAAATTATAACTCCTCATCGATTTTAATTTTTTTATTGTTATTTTATTTATTATTAATTTTTACATTTGTATGAATCACGTTCCTCTTTTACATTTGTTGAATCACATGTGTGTGTGCGAGTTTGTATGGGGGGGGGGGGAGGAGACGTGAGTGCGTGTGTGGTGTTTGTAGCTATGCTGTAGACGTTGATGACCAATGACCTATGCCATAGGCGTTAATGGCCAAAGGGTTTTACGCCTTTAAACAACAACAAACTAACAAAATACATAGGGTACACGAGGTTTGAAGTAGGTAGTGTCTCTTTCCTAGTTTGTATTATTTTTTTTTTTTTTCAAAACTTTGCGACTTGATTTCGGAGGAAAGTTGCTGATCAGGTATTGGAGGGTTGATCTTGCAATCGGTCCTAAGTTCGAAATGATGAGACAGAAACTAACTAGTTATTTAGTAACAAATTGAATCGTTAACAACTGGTGCACACTCGCTCTCACCTGTTTATCATTGAAAGCTCTTCCAAGTCCGTAGTCCGGAGGCAGATATAAAATAATATTACCGTGGAATCCATGAGAATACAAATATGGGACAGGTGTCAATCGCTTCTTTATAAGTTGTAGATTAAAAAGATCAATTGTGATAAGTTCAAATTTCTCAGAAATCGAAGATCGAGATGTTGGCCAATGGTTACCAAAATATTAAAATTCCTTATTATTGAACTATGTGGGAGTGGGTAGCTCAATGGTAAGAAATTGTGCTACTAATTTCAAGGAACCGGGTTCGAATTCAGCTGTGACAGATAATTATTTATATTTTGCTAGCCCTGTGAGTCCCGGGACCCTCAGGGATCCACCCAGCGTCATTAAGTGGATACCCTCAATTACGTAAAAATCTGGCGGTCAAGGGAGATTCTGACTTATCACTTCTGCACATCTGCACTTATCATTGAATTTACGACTCCATAAATTATGTTGGTCCGTTAATTTTCAAACTGGCTAAGACAAGGACAAGTAATAAGTTTGGCTTATTTTAAAAATAATATAAACGGGGGTACCAGTAATAATTCGGTACGTGTGTTGCAGAAATGCATCTTAATTGTCCTCAAAATTAAATAGGGGAATCAACAATTTTCCTAATTAAAAACCACTCAATTTACATAGTAAAACATTCTCATGGTCATGAAAAATTATAAAAGATACACTGTACGTTACAATTTTCTCCAAAAATAATTAACTAAATAATATACCCTCAGATTCATCTAAGATAGGAATAGGAATAATAATTGAAAGTACTCTAAGGAAGAAAATTACTGTTCCCTAACGGGTAATTGTACAGAAGGTTCTATTACTAATCAAATCTATCGGGGAAGAGAAGACGTTGGAGGGAAGGGATTTGCGGAAGTTGAATTAACTAAATACAGTCATTCGATCCAGAGAGGAGTAAGGTGGCTGCATTTAATTAAATGGTTCAATTAATTAGTTCAAATTTAACTAATGGATTTCTCAAAACCGTCTGCCTATTGTTTTATTCCTTCATCATTAAAGTGATAAGTGAGTTTTCTTAACATAATTGTCAATCAGGGGAGCTCCTATCCTCAAGCTCAAATTACTATAATATAATTTTATTACCCTAGTTATACTATTTAGTTGAAAAAAAAAGTTATTGTTGTCCTTTCTTTCAGGTTTTATTTTTAGGTTTTTAAATAATTTTTTACAATACCATCTGTCGGATTTAAGTAATCCGATTTTCTCGGTTAAATTTTGGATTTATATAAAGTCGGGGTCGGGGGTCTCATTTTCTGATACCCCCCCTTGCCGCGAACACCGGAAGACCCCGAAGACGC
>NW_027111517.1:1123266-1123622 GCF_000696795.3 Halyomorpha halys
ACCGGCATCTCGCTCCTCATACAGGATGATGCAACCCCTCCGAGTCGGACCAATCGAAAACCCGACAACCTCGGTACAGTTAAACGCAGGCGCCCTCGCCGTCGCATCCGTTCGAAAACCCAACGTTCGAACGCGTCCTCACAAAAGCGTTACGGCTAGGTCTCGTTGTTTCCACGTTGTCCCAGCGCACCTGCGCGTCGCTCTCTACCATCTCGCGCTCTGCTCCTAACGTTAACTGAGCCTTCTTTCGTTGCGCTTGGTTTTTTCAGGGTGGGCGGCAGGATTTGCCCTCCTTGATCAAAGCGATTTGTCTTTAATTCGAAATTCGTAATTCGTCTCGAATCGTCAGGATTTGC
>NW_027111517.1:1124252-1129596 GCF_000696795.3 Halyomorpha halys
CTCTCAGACACATCGGCAGGGATACATGGTGTTCACCATATTCTCCACCGCACACCTTGACGAGGAAAGCGGCCTAGAAGACGTCACCGCGTCGGCGAAAACGTCATTCAATCAGATAAGCTATGAGACCACCCCAATGCTATGTTTTCATATTTTCACATATAAATAATTTTTACGTCTAACACACTAACTATAATTGCCCCTCCAGGGGATTAGCATTATAAATTAAAAATAAATATATGCATGTTAATTAGCGGAAAGCGTCTCACAATTTTACCCCCCTTTTCCACACAAGTTTAATTCAAACATAAAATTACACTCGGGACACCTGCAGTATAACACGAGCAGGTCCCGATGTATACACCATCTGTTCATAGTTTTGTGGCAAATCCACTGGAATGTGGTAAATATCACCGGTAGGTGAAAGAAAATTTAATTTTTTAATCAGTTTAATGCTACAAGTGAACTATACCATTCTATATAACAGGACTAAATCAGAAAGGAACAGTTCACACAAAGATGGTCCACATCTTTATCTAGCTTACGAAAATAATTTAGTTACTGTGTTTAGATCTCAATAAAGCATGAGGATGGCCTTTGAAGCGCAGGATTTAGAGACAAAGAAGATTAGGCTAAATATTAATGAAAGTAAGACTAAAATAATAAACACAGAGTCATTATGAAATAGGACCTTACAGCTTTTCCTCAGGCTAAAAGATAATTATAAGCAAACTTGAGAGTGAAATCACCAAGAACAGTAGTAACATACGGTGGAGAATCGTGGGCTCAACAATAAAAGCATCAACCTCCTAGGCAAATTTGAAAGAGTAAATTCAAGGAAAATCCGAGGACCCTTATGCATGAGTGGTCATTGGTGATGAAGGAAAAACGGTAACCTATTTCGGCCCTACAAGGATGTCAGCATCTCCTCTTTAGATTAAAATGATTTGGCCCTTATAATTACGAGTTATAAGGATGAGAGACAAAATAGTGGCCAGTAGATCGTAGATGGATGACCCGGATAGTGAGCACCGAAGGGCCGATGGAGGCATAGTAGGTGTCCAGAATGCACAGGGTACACGTCCTCTGGTACACCGTCAGTACAACGTAGTCTAGATCTTCCGACCCGTTTCTGTCTATTGTTCGTTTAGCATCCTACAAGGAGTTTGGTCTTCGACCATTATCGCTAGCTCTCCTATGTATGCATGTAGCGGTCCTCTGCCTGCTCAATCGTATTTGCTCATTCAACCTTATTAGCTGCGGACCTAATGTATATTCCGCTTTCCTTAAATCTTCTTTTACACTATCGATCCTTCTCTCCTTCGGTCTTCTCCTAAACCTAATTCCATCTGGCTTTCCATTGCTATCCTCACTTCATCCATTCTCGGGACATGTCCCAACAATTTCATACAATAAACTATAGCGAAATAGGATAGTGCGAGATCACCGTACATTAAACAGACATCTTTGTTCGTTTTCAAGCGGAGAGCTCTTTCCTCCCGCTCCCGCTCAGGTGCTAATATATGTCTTAAAATTTTCCTGCCAAAACGGTCAACTCGTCCTGCAGATGTCATCAAAATGGCTCATGTCTCTAGGCCAAATCATTGTCTTTTATAGTCTAAACATGGTTGCATGGCTCAATCATCTACTTTTCAGAAGGCTCGCAAGAGAATAGTAAGTTATATTGGCAGCCATTATTCTGGCTTCTATTTCCTCATTAATTAGACATTAATTTTAATTGTCCGATTCCGTCGGAAAGGTGTTATTTTCTATGACTTAGTGATATTCTGGATGTATGGGTTTCTTCTTCCTTACAAAACATATTTTAGTTTTCTCTTCGTTGACACCGAACCCACTTTCCGTGCCTCATCTTCACTGCTTGAAGTGATCGTCCAGCAATAACTACAGGCGAGTCATCCTGTGGAATATTGTTCCTCCATTATATAATCCTGCCCTTCTGATGATGGTCTTCAGGATAACATTTGGAGTCGCTAAATCTTCCCTTAACCTAAACTCTACTGGTGGTGTTCTCAATGGTTTCCATCGTTAAAGCGTATCAAGTTCTATCTTAATTATGGAGATAATATAGGCATCATTGCAAAGGGCCATCAACTCAGCATTATAGCGCTGATGTCCGACTCCATCATTACAAACCAGTGGAATTTTGCTATTTTGCTAAAGTTGAAGATGTATGTGTTTAACTTGTAACAGACAAATTTGAAGTTGAGCTGATAAACTAGAAAAGCAGTAAGCATTGTGCTTCCATTACACATGCATATTGACGTGGCCGTCCTGTTGTGTAAAAAGACGTATCTTCTTTCGCGGAAAGGAAGAAAATTTTATTTCAAACTTAATTTTTCTCAATATTTTGGTGAGCCACTAAAAACCAATCAGCTTTTCCACCCTAGACATATTCTTAAATTTTAAATATTTACATTTGCTTTAATATGTGAGTATTAACATTATTTTTAAAATTCTGATTTAAATATAAATCCACAGACACAGAGGGAGAGAGAGATGGATTATGTATGTGTACCTTGTACCTTAGCTTTTAAACAAATTAATACGTTTAATGTTAATGACACAAAGCTGATGGAACAAAGGCATTTTGATGAGGTGACTAAAATCGTTGACAATTCCTCACCAACTAGTTCGTTATAAATGATCAGCCAATACTGAGTTTCTATTCACTCATTTTTATTAAATTGGTGATTTTATAGTTAAAATAATTTAATAATTTATACTGAAAAGAAATAATTTTAGTGAGAACGTACCAGGAAAATTTTAAGGATTCGAAAAATGCAAAAAATAGCATGAACATTTTTAAAACAAATTTAACAATGTTTTAATATTGTGGATGTTGTGAAGAAAATTTTCACCATGTTGTGAGTTTAATTTGATTCCTTAGTAATTAACCGTTAGTTTAATATTTCATTATTTCAAAAATGTTTCAATAATGTTTTGGTTTATCATGAATCCTTTGTTTTATTCATTAATTATAAAATATTTTGGTCATCTGTATTTTTATACATTTTTTTATTTGAATATTTTTTGAAAATCTTAATTTTTACTTTAAAAAAACAAAACAATTGTTGAAGTTGTATATTTAGTTTATTTATTTATTTTATTTGGAACTTACACCCAAAGGTTTTTTTTTCTTTTTGCTGATGTTTTTGTATTTAGTTATTACTTTTCTATAAATATCCTTAAAATAATGAAACTACGCATCTAGAAATCACATTGACTCATTAATGTTCATTTCGCTTTTGTGTTTTTTTGTTCAATTTGATTCCTAGTTATTAACCTTTAGTTAAATATTTCTGTATTTTTAAAAATTTTCAATTAAGTTTTGGTTCATCATTTATTTTTAAAATTTCTTTTCTTGTTCTATTCGTTAATTATAAAATATTTGCATTATTTTGTAATTTATTGATTTTTTTTTATTTTCATATTTTCTGAGAATCTTAATTTTTACCTTAAAAAAATGTATAGGTTTGTAGATTTTTTTAGTTTGTTTTATTTTATTATCATTGTGTATTTCATACTTACTACAAGAGACTTTTGTTTTTCACTTTTCTCGTTCTTTGTAGTTATTTATATTTTAATTAATGTTTTTCTTTTATTTTTTAAGATTCTTCTATTTTTTACTCACATTCTATTTGTTATTTTATTTATCAGGCCAAACCCCTCTCTATATCTCTGGACAGAGGTAAAAAAATATATATATGTTTAACAATGCCTAAACCATTATTGTCTGTATTATATTGATTTAATGTATAGCAATATTGAAATATTCTGTAAAAGAAATAAAATTTCTTTTTAAATTTGTATTTGTTAAGACCGTTTGAAGGAGGTTTTCAGGCAGGTGGTATTTTTCCTAAAATCATAAATTTTTTTATCTGCCTACTGGACTAAAAATCACCCACTTTTATTAAAACTCTTTTGTTTAATAAACTTTAAATTCAAGTTAAACAGAGTCGGAGCTGTAATAGAATAAGGCAAGATTCGCTTACAGTTTTGTATACAATTGTGTAATGTGAAATTATTTCTCCTTTATATATTCAGGAAATTATTTATAGGAATTTTTAAAATTATAAGTATAATTATGTAGAACCAAACCCCCTCCCCCCTAAGAAAAAAAAATGAAGTAGATTTTAATTAAATTCCACTTTTTTTTTTTATTAAGGAGTATTTAATATCGATTTTTAAGTCTATTTTTGTATATAAAATATAATTTTTTTAATAAATAAAATGTGCATTTTTCTTTTCACGAACCGGCCAGCAAGGACCATGCATATATCATTTTCGATTCATCCTCAAACCTTCTGCTTTCCTTCTACTCCAATACCCTTTCATCCTCCTGAACTGTTCCTCCCCTCTTCCTCAGTTCATTTTCTCCCTCGTCTCTCCTTTCCCACAAAAACCCCAACCTCTTTTAGTTTATTCTCAAAATGCACTCTATCCCGTTCATTTTTAGTCTACCCAGTTCCTCTTTCACTTGTTTTACATATCCCCGTATACGTTTATAGCAGCAGACTTCGTTGAAAATAGTGTATTTTATTAATTTTTAATTATTTTTCCCCTAAGGACTGATACATCAAGAAGACAGTATTCATAAAAAAATTATAAAGCCTCACCTTCTCATAATGAAATTCAAACAATTAAAAAATTCGTACAGTACCAATGCCTTTTGCTTGCAACGGACTTAATTTTATTCGATATCATTTTATTTAAAATTTTAAAAAAATAATAAATTAATAAAACGCATGTTTAATTTATAGAATTTTTAAAATAAAAATATAATTATGTAGGAATAAATAATTAAATTCAAATAATTTTAATACAAGAAATATTAAGTATTTTTATTATTCTATGGGAATTCTATTTTTTTTTTTCAAGAGTATTTAATATTCATTTTTCATTGTATTATTTCAGTGTATTTTTGTACATATAATATTATATTATATTTTTTGTTAATTGAATAAAAACTTTATCTCATTAATTTGTAATTATTTTTGCTTAAACACTAGAAAGGATTTATACAGTAAATTATAAAAGCCTCGCTCTCTAATAATAAAATTCAAACAATGAAAAACCGTAGCTATACTGCTGCTTATTGCTTGCAATGGACCTAATTTTATTTGATCTCATTTCATTTTAATGAAGCTCTGTGCTGTTTAAAGGGATTAAATTTAAATAAATTCCTTTGAAATGTCTCTGAAATGAAATACGTTATTTATTAACCTTTAGATAACATTTGGTATTTTATATTTTTCAAAGTATTTTTATTTAATAACTAGCTGGCCCGGCAATGCTTCTCTATTGCTATATTTTAGGATGTATA
>NW_027111517.1:1129801-1130790 GCF_000696795.3 Halyomorpha halys
TATATATATATAACATATTGAAGTTCAGGGAGTATATATATCCCTGAACTTCAATATTAGTACTATATTCAAACAATTTGGAACTATTGAACTATGAAACAGAGATTCGACCAATCCCTTATATTCATATAGACGATGTGATAACACAATAACTATGGTAATGAATTTCATAACAACTAACTTCACTGTATCATTGTCAATATATTAAATCTCGTTTTAGTTTGTTTGTTCATGCAGGCTCAAAGAGCGGAAATTCAGCTTTCCAACGGTTCTGTTAACGCAGGAATTGGATAAAATTCAGAGGAGTTATGAACGATTATATGAAGAATAGTCATCGGAAGAAAAAAAAAATTCTATGAATAAATCGAGGCAAAAAATTTCTCATTTTTAATTTCTTTGAAAAATGTTATTTGGTAGTTTGACACAACACAAAAACGAACATGAAATGCTCTTTTCGAAAAAAAAAAGTTATTGACCTACTTTACCCCAAAGCACATTATGTTTTTATAATTTTTCATAAATAAAATATAGCTTAGTAGAGTCAGTAATTGTCTTATTCCTCTAGAAGAAGCGCATGCTTTCAGAGCTACAGACTAAAAAATTATCAATTTTGTTCAGAAATTTTTTTTTACTCCAGAATTCCGGGATTTCATTACCATTAAATCTTCCCTTGGTGAAAGGGGACATTTTGAAAAAAACAAAAAAGAGCACTTAGTTCCGTTCACTAATTCAAAAATTAATGGTGGACAAAGATTCGACCATTCTCATTTATATATATATTTTCTTATTATTTAAGACAATATTATTATATATCATATACTTCATGAAACATGAAAAGTTACTGATTCAATAAAATAATTACTAACTTCGCTGAATCATCGCTGATATTGGTGATTTTCTTATTATTTAAGACAATTTTATTATATATCATATACTTCATGAAATATGAAAAGTTACTGATTCAATAGAATCATTACTGACTTCGCTGT
>NW_027111517.1:1131152-1134152 GCF_000696795.3 Halyomorpha halys
ACAATTTTATTATATATCATATACTTCATGAAATATGAAAAGTTACTAATTCAATAGAATAATTACTGACTTCGCTGTATCGTCGCTAATACTGATGATTTTTTCTTATTATTTAAGACAATTTTATTATATATCATATACTTCATGAAATATGAAAAGTTACTAATTCAATAGAATAATTACTAACTTCGCTGTATCATCGCGAATACTGGTGATTTTTTCTTATTATTTAATACAATTTTATATTATTATGTCATATACTATATGAATTAGGAATAGTTTTTAAATAAAAAACTCTCCTTGTGCCTCAAAATTTTCAAAATATTAAAAAATTGAGACCGACTGACCTATGTTTTTAGAAAGATTAAGAATTTTCGAAAAGATTGGAAAATAAAATGTTGTAGGGCAAAAAATGTATTCCTTTTTAAAAATCTACAAAATGGAAATAACTTCAATACTACTCCACTAATCTACACCAAATTTAGCAATGGTTTAGGGCTTCATAATATGCACTTAAGGGCACAACCGGGTCTAATTATACAAATTAGAACCTGAGATATAAAATAAATCGTGAGAATTTTTTTTCCCTAATTGAAACCCATATTTTGCCCCTATGAGGGCGAATTATAATTTTTAATTTCTTTGAAAAATGGGATTCGGTACTTTGGGGCAAACCTAAAAACGAATATGATTTTCTCTACAAACAAAAATTTCTGACCTACTTTACATGGAGCCTTACCCTTAATTTTGTTCATGAATTATTTTCTATTAGAAAATTCAAGGATTTCATCTTTTCATCTTTAAACCTTCCCACGACGAAAGGGAATATTAAAAAAAAACTACGTAAATCGGTCCACTAATTCAAAAGATTTTGTAGATAAAATTATGTCCGATATTTTATATTATTTTTTACTAAATTAATATCTAAAAGCAATAAAAAGTAGGTACCTATTTTTAGTATATACCGAGATATGCATTAACAACATTAATATACGACTTTTCTTTGTTGGGCCAGACTTAATGCTATCCGTTACAAATAATTAAATTCAAAACTCTAAGCCTTAGAATCTCATTTTACAAAGTAAAAACATCGGAACAGATTTTTCAAAACGTAACAATGTACTGAATTAACTGTTGATAAGAGTTAACTAATCTCATATTAACAGTCAAATAAAGACATCTACAACAGAAAAGACTCAATTTTTCTAGTCCTGCAGGCGAGAAATTTGGGAAACGTTTTTGTGAATTCCAAATCATAGTTAGGTCACTTTGGTATAGACACGGCCATAATAAATCTTCAACTAGAAATAATTTAGTAATTAAGTCACGAATCGAAACAAAAAAGGAAGTAAAAACAAACGAAAAACTACTGACAAAAGTAACTGTATATTTGTATCCTGGATACATCCTATTTTATGATTAGGTGATTTTTCTAAATTAAAACTCGATTTGAGGTTTCAAAATATAATCAAAAGTTACAATTTATTGACCAATACAGAAACGCTGCAAAAATGAACTTTAAAAGAGTAGTATTTTAACCTTGGTGAAAGTCAAAAACCATTTTTTCTTGAAAGAAATACTATAAGTCCTATATGTTATTAAATTTAATTATCTCGAACTATAGTTATTTTATGGATTGCAATAATGTGTATTTTAGCACTATGAGTAGGTAGCCACAAGGATTCCGCAAGGCAGCAGAATATTAAATTCCCTCAGGCTTCGTGCATAGGCGCTCTAAGGAATTTCATTACAGTTTCCCCGTTTTACATAACAAGAAACATTTTTTTTTTGTTGTGATAAGACTAGAAAAATTAAAAGGAGTATTAAAGAAGGGTTTTATAGACTATTTAGAATATGAGGAGTTATATAAGGAATATTTTAGGACTTAAAAAAATAAATTATACGTATATGGAATCAATAGGTTTTTTCTCTTCTTTAAATGAACTTTTTCACAACATTTTCTATAAGATAACCTCCAACATTCAGGAAAATACTTCGTCAGCCGATCATAGATCCCAAAGTAAAGTAAAAATGAATAATCTTTTGAAATACTGGGTATAATCTCCAATTTTCGATGTATGGCTTTGCGGATTTTATTAATGTTGCTTCATTCCACCAGCTTTTCAACAATATATCTAACTTTGTGAAGGTAAATTTATGTCAAAGAGAAATTAAATTTGGGGGGGGGGATAAAGAGAAACAATATGAGTAAATAGTATTTTCCCCTGGTTTTGCAATCATATACCTGTGTTTTCCCCAAAAATATTGATATTGGTTACTAATTTAGAAAAAAATATTGTACGTAACGATTCACTGCTGAATAAATTTCCCATAACTTCACAAAGTTAAGCATTGAAAAATTAGACCTTTGTGATTCCATACGACTGCCAACAAATCCCAGTAAAGAGAATCATTTCGTCAAAAAATAAGCAAAGAATGAACAATTATACGGAAAATTATACAATGTTCAAAAGAGATTCAGAGTCGAAAAAATATTTACAAAGTAAAATTATGAGATAAAAACAATAATGAAAATGCTGTACTTAATATCCAATACTGAGTTAATAAAACGGGAAATAAATAAACAAGAAGGGGGATTAAGCAAAAGAAATGGAGGAGGGGAGACATCGACCGCGGTAAGGAAAGATGAAAGAGTATAAATGAATAGCTAAAAAATAAAAAAAAATGAGTAAAGGAATAAGAATATAGAGAAAATGGGAAAAAAGTAAAAAACTATCCAACACTACCCTATCAGAGTAGGAATAGTCATAGTTAATAGAAGAAAATTAATTATGTCAAATTGGACCTAAGATATGACTATTAAGTTACACAGATTATTTCTTTGATCGACACCCTTCTTTGCAGTGTATGGTCACGGGGGGGGGGGGTTGGTTAGAAATTACAAACTTTTATTTGTTGATGATATTAAAATCTGACACAAATTTGAACAGTGGGTTATAGTGATAATTAATAATTGCACATTTTAATCCAAAAAAAATA